>NW_015387117.1:247597-291839 GCF_001527695.2 Protobothrops mucrosquamatus
TTACAGCCAATGAGTTTCTCCTTCAGTTATTTCATCTGCAATCTAAAAAAAAAAATACGATGTGAATTTCATGTGAATTTTCTCATTGAAGTTTGCATGTTACATATATTCTAACATTCTATTTACCACTGATGGTACAGTGCTTGGAATGCAGTATTGCAGGCAAACACTGCCCATAGCATGGAGTTTGATCCTGACAAGTGCCCATACGGGGCTGACCTGCTAAGACAACTAGAACAACTGTTCCCCCATAGGCATCAGTTTAACAAAACCAAATGAGTCAGCCTAGGTTTCATTTAGATTGCATGTCTCCAGCAATCCATGGAATACTAAAAATAAAAAAAGAGAGAAAAGGCATTATATTTCCACTGTTTTCTATTTTTACCTTATGCATGAAGCCAGGGGCCAGCAAGGACCTATTAGTGGAGTCCTTGGTGGTTTTCTTGCAGATGTTTGATTATCAAACTAAGTACCATCATCAGTTCATCACCAAGCTCGGAGAGAGCACCAAGGACCCCACAGTTCAATCTTGAGTTACAAATGTTCTCCTCTGTCGCTAGCTTATTAGTTAACTGCAACCTGCTCTACCTCCTCCATGCCCCCAATAGGCAGGTTTACACTCATGATTAAGATTTATATTTAAATATATCCCAACTGCTGAAAAGATAGCATCTGCCTGTGAAAGGGATTCTATTCCCTTTCCATTGTCCAACTTCCTCTCCCACTCTAATCTACTGAGTTGGAGAAATCCAGACCTGAGATGAAGAAGGCAGGATATCAAGAGAAAACTATATTTCATGAATGGAAATGCATTTTCAGGATCTTGGATATCGTCTTTGTAGGATATTTTTCAATTATAAATGATTTCTCGACCAATAACCAATATTCTTTAGCCAATTTCCTGATTCACTGGAAAAGCCTCTTTCTGATTAGAACCAGGCTTTTTTTTTTAATGGGGACAAAAGAGTGTGACCAACAAAGACAGATGGCTATGTTCTCTTTGGAAAAATTAACTAAGCAATTAGCCAGCTGGCTATAACCTGACTGCTGTTTTGTCTTTGGTTCCACACTATAACATCAGCTCCTCTTTCTTGATTTCCTACCAGTCAGGACTAATTTAATGATGTGTACAAGTTCAAATCATTTTCACTTTCCCAAGCAATTTTCCAAACTTGGAAGGGGTTACTAATTTCCTTCATAATTTCCTTGTAAATGGAAAGGATTTTTTTAAATTAAATTGCGCAAATTGCTGCACAAATTGTTATCATTTTGCCTCTGTCTGCATAATGAATAGCACATAACCTGCAGGTGTTCAAGGCATGCCATTAACTCCATAACTCATGCTTGGGTGCACTATTCTTAATGTTAGTCACCAAGGTGAAATGTGGGCTCTCTTACATATTGGACAAATTATTTCTCAAGCATGGAATTATAGAGTTGGAAGAGATCTCAGCAATTATCTGGGTCAGTCCCTTGCTAACTGCAAAATGTCTTAAAACATTTCAGAGATATGTGGCTTCCCCTTGAAAACTTCTAATGAAACACAGCACCTCGTGAGTCTACTGGACTTCTTTTCTTGTTGGATCGAAACATTTCACTGCTTATCCAAATAGATTCTTCAGTCTACATGTTCCGCTTCCCAGAAGTTGATACAGTCAGGAAATATTCTAATATTTTGCCTGAACTATATTCCCTATAATTTTAACCCATGAGTTCTGATCTTGCTCTCTGAGGAAATAGAAAATAAATCCTTTCCTACTTCTGTGTGACAAGTTTTCAAATACTCAGTCTGTTAATACACTGTATCTCCCATCAGTCCTCTCTTCCATAAGCTAAAAACACTCAGGTCATTTAACTATTCCTTATAGGGCTTTGTTTCAACACCTTACATCTTGATACACCTTTTCCAAACTCGCTCTCCTGTGACAATGTCCTTTTTAGGACTGCAACGGTCCCAAAGTTGCACAATAGTCTTACTAAGGCACAACAGTGAGTCAATTTCTTTTGACAATTTGGACTTCATAATGGGACTACAATGGGGCATTTTAATTTTGTCTTCTTTCCACATCAATATCTTAATGGTAATAAATGAATGTACAATATTTTTTTAAAAAAAGATCTGAATGGACATCATCATCAACAACAATTCAATTCAATTCAGAATAGAACTGAAGGGACCTTGGAGGTCATCTAGTCCAACCCCCTGTTCAAGCAGGAGACCCTATATCATTCTAGACAAGTGGCTGGTCCAGTCTCTTCTTAAAAACCTCCAGTGATGAATTACCCACAATTTCTGAAGGCAAGCTGCTCCACTGGTTCATTGTTCTCATTTTTGGGAAGTTTCTCCTTAATTTCAGGTTGCTTCTCTCCTTGATGAATGTCCATCCATTGTTTCTTGTTTTGCCTTCTGTCCTTTGGAAAATAAGTTGACCCCCTCTTCTTTGTGGCAACCCCTCAAATACTGGAATACTTGGTTCCTGCAACCATTCTTCATATGTTTTAGTCGCCGCGCCCTTAAGACATGGTTATTCCAACTTGCAGGACTGGCCTAGGGGAAAATTTTTAATGGGGGTTTTAAAGTAATTTTTAACTACTAGACCAATTATTAATATTTGTTTTTAACTATGTTTTTAATTTGTAGTTTTTTGTGATTAGTATTTTATCTGGTTGTTAGCCGCCCTGAGTCCGCAAGGAGAAGGGCGGGATATAAATTAAATTAATAATAATAATAATAATAATAATAATAATAATAATAATAATAATAATAATAATAATAATAATAACAGTAACCAAAATGCATAGTGAAATTAATAAATTAATAAATTCATAATTAAATCTCACACCTTCATATGTCTTCTTGTTCAGTCATAGACTCATGGATAAGCACATATTTCCCCCCATATACAGAGAGGTTTGTACATCTTGCCCATGTAGCATTATATCGTGCTCAGAGAGCTGATGGGGTAATTTAAATAGAGAAAACTGAACATTTTCCTCACTTAAGACACTTCTACAGTACATGTCCAATTCTGCTAGAGGTAAATACCAGTGCATTTTGGAAAAGTAGGATTGATCATGCTATGTCTGTGGGCATGCGACTATATGTTCCTATATGTGTATGTCTTTGTGTGTATCTATGTGACCAATTCCACAGCATGAAAACACCCCAAATACTTCATTGCCTGGCACTAAGGACCCTCTTTGTGCTACATAAAGTGGACCTAATTGGCCTGAATGTGCTCATAAAGTTGAAAAGACTGTTCTTTGAGAGACATGAAACTGGCTGCTTTCCTTTTCACCGTCTATATTTATATATTTATCTTGTGCCCACAGCAATTCTGCTGTGGGTAAATAGTTTCAAATATTTCTTTTCTCCACACCATCTCACTGCTTCCTGCTCCCCCAAAGTATCATTATGGTAATACAAGTGTTTACAGGAAACCATTCTGCCTCTTCTAAACCTACAATTGAACACCATGTCATGCCACTGATGTAGCATTTAAAAGAAGGAGAACAATCTTTGTTTTTAAAAGGCAGGTCCTTGCCTCAAGGATGCTTAAATTGCTCCTTTGGTTCAAAACATGTGGGGGAAAAAACCAACTTCCAAGAAAGTATTATCATATCTGAAGCCCTGCAAGTGAAATCCAACATTTAATGGGATTTCTGAAGCCTCAGGGGACATAATGGAGGGGAGGTGCAAGATTGTGCCCCTTCTTTTGAGGCATTTCACAATGACAGCAGCACTTATAAATCTCATACCTGGGGTGCAACGATCCATTACAATGAATGGATGCTGCACCACCAGGCATGCTCTGCTAAAACAATTCCTGTGGTGATGAACATCAGCCACCCAGAACCTTTTGACTAACAACCACAGGGCTGCTGTGAAATGAGTTGGTCACAGATGCCAATTGGTGTGATTTCAGAGATTAGGTGTAGAATACAAATAATTTTCTTTAAATGAATGCACCCTGGAAGACACTGTGTGGAAAGCAGGCCTAGTTTGGTTTAAACACACTATTTCAACAGCTGAGCTTGGATGCACTCTATTACATTTTATAAGACTAACATTGTAGTCAAGAAAGAGTAATGCTTAATTCCAAGAACTCTGTTGCTTTATTTAATTATCCTCAGGCTGATTCAAGGTCAATCTTGAATCAGCTCACACACAGCTTTAAAAAAAAAGGATAACAAAAATTAAAGTTAAAAAGAAACTTAAATGAATCTAATGTTGCACGAATTCTCATGCTAAAAGGGCAAAAAGTTTTGAAAGTGAAAAGAGGAGGATTGTATGCTAAGACGTTGAAACACATACACACACATGCACACACAGAGACCTTCATTCTTCTCTAGGATTCCACTGGAGGACATTGCACAAAAGTCTTGGCATGTTGCCTGCCTCACCTGGAAACTACATCACTAGGTTAGTTGACTTCCCAATCCAACTACATCTCTCTGGCTCTCTTGGGTTCACATCAATGATTTAAGAGGATAAGGGATGATTCATTTGCATGTTGTTGAACCAAATCTGTGAAAGCTTTGCCTTGCCTTGCCTCGCCTCGCCTCGCCTCGTCTCGCCTCGCCTCACTTGCTCTGATCAGACATGTATTTAATTATAAATACAATGTGTCTGATTAAATTTAAAGTCTATTTTTCATTGCTATTGTCTTTTTTTAAATCAGGGGTATTTATGACCTTTAGTGCCCATCACTATCATAATGTAACTTTATTTTTTGCACACTAGGAAAAAAAATAATGATTTTGCTCTTTCATGAAATTCCCAAGAGAGGTAGATTAATATTGCAATTTAGAGGGAGCATTATAAACTGGCAAATCTGAAAACAGGCTGGTTATATTCATATCCACTGTGCATTATAAATTATATCACTGTTCTTTAAATATATGTGCAGGTATATTTTAAATCATAAGCTAAATGGTCAACCACATATATATTCAATTTGTAAGTTGAATTCTGCCTCCCACAGATACAGATACATCCCAAGATGTAAGTGATATGATGGGGCACATCATATAGTATGACACTTTTTAAACTACATGGGTGATAAATCAGATTTTCTTCCCTACTAGATTCCCATTCAGATCTCAGGAATTCAGCTCCTGGTTGACTGTGTGGTCTGAAAATTATGGGAGTTGAATTATAGAAGAGGCTTTTTAACATTAAATGAAAAACAGAGTATATCTACTTTGTAATGTCCTTGAAGGTCAATTGAACAGTAAGGTATAACTATTTCTTATTGTGTTTTTAGAATATCGTATTACCATAACGCTTATTAAGAAGATTAATGCATTGCAGCCTAGCTCAAAATCATTCAGGCATTATGTGATTGGTTTTTCATTAAATATTTCATTACAAATAAATCCCTTGATTATTATACTTTTTCAGACTTTGGGATAATCTTTCTTAAAACAAATTATTTAACAGTACATTGACTTTGAGGTTTGTTGATGGCAAGTGCTGCAAATACAGGATAAACTAGGAAGAATGTGTGCCCAATAGCACCAAATACTGCACGATCTGAATAATTACAGGAGTCGGAAAGCTGTCCTATGTGGAGGAAGGAAAGTGGACTGAAATGCCTTCAGCCAAATTTTATGCATCACATTAGCAGATATTCACAGATTTGTTTCTTTTATAACCAGGACAATCAAGGCAGCAAGCAACCCGACAAATGTGCAAAACTAAATTAAAAGCAATCCAATTAAGGCATGATTAAAATTCATAAATACAAAGTTCACCCTTAAGAAGGTTAAAAAAAAATCTAGGCTGGAAAAGCTTATCTTCTTTTCTGCAAAAAAAGGAGAGAATGGAAATTGGGGGTGCGGGCGGGGTATTTTAAAAGTAATGTAACCTCAAGTTAGTTTTCTCAAAGACAAAATTACTTTTGTCTCATGGATCAGAAAACTTGTATATTTCAACTTCTAGTTTACATCTGCACATATGACTGCATTTAATAGGATTGGTCCCATTCAAAACCCCTCCAAGGGTTCTTCAAATCCTCAAAGATGTTCATTATGTTCATGTGTGTTGGGCAGATGCCAAAAGGGTCTTCTTTTGGTAATTGGACTGGACAGAGGGAAGTCTTGGCAATAGGGCTCAGAAACTCACTTATCTCCTGAGCAGGTGTACATGAGTCTATCAGAAACCCGTCACTCGTTCTTTGCCATTTGAGGAACAGAAGGATTCCTGCTATCAGTTCCATAATAAGGATACATTCTAAGAGAGAAGTTGATCAGGATGGATACCATAAGGTGCCGGGAGGCTTGTGCCAGTAGAAATGTCTTGTCCAGGCCAAATAGTTGGGACATGCTCTCTCTCTCTCTCTCTCTCTCTCTCTCTCTCTCTCTCTCTCTCTCTCTCTCTCTCTCTCTGTGTGTGTGTGTGTGTGTGTGTGTGTGTGTGTGTGTGTTGCCTGAGAGTAGAAGCTCCCAGCAGATCAAGATTATCTCAAGCCAACTCATAAGCCATATGATTATACTTTACTACTATTATACCTTACTACTATACCTTACTACTATTATCATTGATATCATTATCAGAGAGCAACAGCCCTCCCCACCCCCACCACACCCCGTTTCCTTTTAGCACTGGTGATGTTACCTAATTGGGAATTGAAACATCTGAAAAAATATAACCAAGCTCAGAGAGCACCAAGGACCCTATAATATGGGATTAGTTTTACCGTTCTTTGTATTGGGATAATTTGAGACTTCTACATCCAACTTATAACCATGGTCTTTTTCATGGTCTCCCATTCAACTGCTATGAAGGTTTGATCTTTTTTTAGCTTTTTAAAAGTAGCTAAGGTCAGCAAGGTATTACCTTCTGCTGCAGACAATTGCTATTTATAGTTTTTAAAATACATGCAATTTGAAATTACCCATTGAACATCACCTATAATCAACCGTTTACCTTGGAAACTATTCTGAGCATTGTTCTCATAGACTTGTTCTCCATCTAGACATAGAAAGAGATTAAGGGACTAACCCCACATTACCATACAGTTTCTCCTTTTCTTTTACTCCAGAGTATACCAGGGGGTTAAAAATGTTTAGATATTTATTTATTTATATCCTCATATATTTATTTTGAGTTTGAGTTTGAGTTTGAGTTTTATTGTATTTATATCCCGCCCTTCTCCTTGCGGACTCAGGGCGGCTAACAGCCTAATAAAACAAATACAAAAATACCAAAGTAACTATAGTTAAAAACATAATTAAAAAAGATATTAATATTGGCCTATGTTAATTTAAAAATATTTTAAAACCCAGCTAAAAATTTCCCCTAGGCCAGTCCTGCTAGCTGAAACAGCCATGTCTTAAGGGCGCGGCGGAAGGAAGGGAGATCAGGGATCACCCTGATCTCTGGGGGTAGTTCATTCCATAGGGTGGGAGCTCCCACCGAGAAGGCCCTCCCCCTGGGGGTCACCAGCTGGCACTGTCTGGCTGACGGCACCCTGAGGAGACCCACTCTGTGGGAGCGTACTGGCCGATGGGAGGTAATCTGAGGCAGAAGGCGGTCTCGGAGATATCCAGGTCCAATGCCATGGAGCGCTTTGAAGGTGATAATCAACACCTTGAAGCGCACCCGGAAAGCCACCGGCAGCCAGTGCAGCTCGCGCAGTAACGGTGTTACATGGGAGCGACAAGTCCCTCCCAACACCGCCCACGCGGCCGCATTCTGGACTAACTGGAGCCTCCGAGTGCTCCTCAAGGGGAGCCCCATGTAGAGAGCATTGCAGTAGTCCAGGCGGGAGGTGACAAGGGCATGGGTGACTGTGCGCAAGGCGTCCCGGTCCAGAAAAGGCCGCAACTGGTAGATCAGGCGTACCTGATAAAACGCCCCCCTGGTCACNCCGACGTTTCGCCTGCCGATGGCAGATTGAGATCCCCCATGACTATAAGTCTGGGGGTCTCCACCGCCACCCCGGCTATTACGTCAGCCAGCTCAGGCAGGGCCGTTGATACATAGCAGGGGGCCAGGTATATAATCAACAGGCCCACTTGCACCCCTTGCCTTTAAATATTCCTTTAAATTTACAGACTACCTGACCTCATCATGATTGAGCCGAGATGTTTAATGTTCCCGTTCCTTTTGTGAACTCTGACATATTCCATTCTCTTATAAAGATCTAACATACCGGTAATTCTTGATTTACAATCGCAATTGAGCGGTTGAGCAAGACATTCGTTAAGTGAATTTTGCCCCATTTTATGACCTTTCTTGCCCCAATTGTTAAGCGAATCACTGCAGTTGTTAAGTTAGTAACACAGTTGTTAAGTGAATCTGGCTTCCCCATTGACTCTGCTTGTCAAAAGGTCACAAAAAGTGATCACATGACACTGGAACACTGCAACCATCATAAATATAAGTCAATTGCTCAACATCTGAATTTTGATTATGTGATCATGAGGATTCTGCAATGGTTGTGTGAAAAACGGTCCTGTCACTTTTTTCCAGTGCCATTTCAAAAGGTCACTAAATGAACTGTTGTAAATCAAGGAGTACTTATATCTGCCCGGGTTATTATATTTTGTCAGAGAGAGATGGAGAGAGAGAATTCAACTGCTTGTATTTTGCCAATGCTATAAGAAGGAAAGACAGAACAGGTTTTTCCCCCTATAAATCACGGTCTGGATCAAGGAATTAAACTGAATTGGACTGCTCTCTGACTGAAATGTGACAAATGACAGATCAGGTGACTTCTGGTCCTCTGAAGGAACTGGCTGATCCCTTTATTTAAAGCTTTGGCCCTCCCTTCAGCATTTGTGCTAATTCCAATATAGATGGAGCTCTAAACCTATCCATACTCCAGGCCAATGCAAAGATATAGTTTAAGGCTAAAAGTGTTCCCAGCATTTTTCTGCTTTTCCTGTGCCAGTAATCTGGCTGTAAGGGGCTGCCTTCTGAATCGGCCAAGATTCTCTGAAACTAGGCTCCCTATAATTGCTTCGCCATGGTGCCGCTTAATTTCAGCAATGGCTAATTTAGTATGAAAGCAGTTAGCATTCCTGTTCAAACAGCTGTCAGTTAACATCTCCGGCTGCAGTTGCAATTTGTTAAGTTCATTCTCAAATAATTTGGAAGCAAAACACTTTGGGTGCCTGTCTGGATGTGAAGACAAAAGAGACTTCCCTGTCTTCGCCTTGTAGAAAAGCAAAGCTTTAAAAAAAGAAAAGAAAAAGATAATAGCTGAATTTAATTTCCAGAGACTTGAAACCTACTGTTTTTCACACCAGTAAGACCAAAGGGCAAAGAGAGGAAGATACCTATGTATCAAAAAAAAAAAAAAAAAAAAAAAAAAGCAAATTCAGTTAAATACAATAGATTTTAGCTATAAAGAAGGATTTTGAGGTTTATGGATTACAAAGTTACTAAATCCCATTGAATTCAGTCCAACTGAAGCTGCAAGCTAAAACATGCTTACTCTGAAATCTCACTGGAGGCAAGGAAACAAACCCACATAGGATTGTGCTTATTATGAGTATACAGTCCTAAAATTCTTGGTACTATAAGAGAAATCTTCAATCAAAATTAAATCACACTGCATTCCAAAGAACCAATTTCCTAATAAGTGCTAGCAACCTTCATCAATTAACACAAATGGGTCATCTAAGACAGGGCTTTTCAACCTTTTCACCCATTGTACCACTTTTGGGATATGGCAACATCCGAGTACCACCAGTCGCCTAGCAAGGTGTCAAGAACTTGACCCAAAAAAAAGAAAAAAGAAAAAAAGTGATGAAGTACAGGTAGTCCTCGACTTACAACAGTTCGCTTAGTGACTGTTCGAAGTTACAATGGCACTGAAAAAAGTGCCGAGCAAGACACCTGCCTGCTAGCCTGGCGGCGCTCTTCCTCCTGTCCGAGGTTTTCATTGTTGTGAGCATTTCTGATGAGGATTGGCAGCGGGGGTGGGATGGTGGAGGGTGTTTGGTTTTTATTCCCCCCGTCTGCTGGGTGGGTGCAGCAGGTTTTGGTCACTTCACATGACCCTGGGACACTGTGACCGTCATAAATATGAATCAGTTGCCAAGCATCTGAATGTAAATCACAAGACCCTGGAGATGCTGCAACATTCCAGGTGATCGGCGCTTCTTCTGGGCTCAGCAGAAGCGTCAGGATCAGTGCTGCTTTCCAGCTGATTGGTGCTTCTTCTGGGCTCAGCAGAAGCACCAGGATCAGTGCCGAGTTCCAGCTGGAGCCTGGCGCTGATCCTGGTGCTTCCGCTGAGCCCGGACACCCCTGCAGCTCTAGCCATCTCTCGCTCAGGTTTGTGTGGTGCTGCTACCAGTTCAGCTCATTCCCCTCCCCCACTATCACTTTTCTAGGATGGTCGCGTACCACCTGCCAGGTGCCAATGTACCACAGGTGGTACCCGTACCACTGGTTGAAAAGCCCTGATCTAAGAAGCCCTCTAGTACAACTAAAATTCCTTTTGGTTTGCTGAAGCTCATGATCTAAGAGCCTGGCCCTAGTAGAATTAAAATCTAAAGTGACTAAAATAAGAAGGGAACATATGAGCTGTTGGCCCCCTTATTTAAGAGCATTGATGCCATCTAGATAATACTGAAATTACCATTATTCTGAATTGTTACCTAAAAAGCCCAAAAGATATCAGGCACAAGAGATCAAAGAATGGCACTCTAACTACTGTGCTGTTCAGCTGCTTACGTGTGAGGGCGTCTGTGCCTGTATACACATAGATACATATATGAATATTACACATGAGGAGAGCCATTTTGACATACTGTGGTACCTCGTTAGTCAACCAAGACCGAGTGGCTGTGGTTGCCAGCGCCTCGGCATAGTCAGCTGACACCATCGCTGACTATAGGGGGCGAAACTTTGGCCCCCTCGGAGAGGGCGCGCAACTTGGGAGTCCTCCTGGATTCGCGGCTGGCACTGGATGACCATTTGTCGGCCGTGACCAGGGGGGCGTTTTATCAGGTTCGCCTGATCCACCAGTTNGGGCCTGGCCTAGGGAGGATTTTTAAATTGGGTTTTTTAGAAATTTTAATCACACAACACTAAAATTTTGGTTTTAATTTGGTTTTATTCGGTGGGGTGTGTGGGTCTCTCTTTGTTTTAATAATGTTGTGAGCCGCCCTGAGTCCTTCGGGAGAAGGGCGGGATACAAATTGGAATAATAAATAAATAAATAAATAAACTGCTTCAAAATTCATCAAATTTGGTACTTGATGCGTTTTGAAGCAAAAATCTTGTCCCGGTACTCCTCTTTCTCCTGGTACTTGCCATGCAAGGTAGAACTTGCTGGTGTCAGCTGCCTCATGATTCGCTACTCCTTCTGGCCAAAATAAGAGGTCACATGGTAAGTCACATGATTTGCTTAGTATTTGTTGTTTTAGTATTTGTTGCACCTCCCAGAATGAATCTGATGTACCACTTTGGTTCTTAAGGCTGCAGGCTAGAAGTTGGGAAACCATTAGTTTTAGTCCTATTGGAGGTACAAAGCCAGCTGGATAACTTTGGACCAGTCACTCTGTCTCAGCCCTAGAAAGGAGGCAATGACAAGCCATCTCTGAAATCTTGTCAAGAAAGCAGCAAGGACTAGTCACTAGGAGTCAACAGTAACTTGAAGGCACAAACAAAAAAGTCCCATATGAGAGTTTATATGAAATGTATTTATATTTCTATGAGAGTCTAAATTCAGCCAAAGGTTTTGGGGAATGTTACATTTAATGGAAGTGGATTAGAACAAGTCTCAGAAATGTGCAGCTGGTATCATACTTCAGAAGGACCAAGCATGTTTTCAGCTTCAAAATCGAACATATATGCATAATGCTGTGTCCTGTCCTTTGATCCAAAAAGCTGCCAAATTGTTGCATTTATCAGACTAGCATGGGCAGTTGGTACGCAATCAGAACTTTTCAGAAAGCCTTACACATTGTTCAAAAATTGCTATGATACCTACTAAATAAATTTGGCTGGTCTAGCCAAAAGGCACATTGTTCTCTTAGAAAGGCAGGGAAAGAAGCAGCGACATCAAGTGTCACACAGTCGTTCTGATATTCCTGCAAGGTTTGCCCCCCCTCCCGTTAAATAGGCACAGCTTGTGCCACACTCAGCTTCGGCTGCAATCATCAGCAATTGTAAGAAATATAGATCACTGCAATCAATGCACTGTGCTTCCCAGTAAATGACTTTAGGATCAGGTGCCTATTAGGCATTCCTGTCACGAGTGCGGGCCTGGTCAATCTCTTCCTGCGCCTGCTGAAATGGTTCCATTCCCTTCATTTAGATGTGTGTTTCTACATCTACAATTTGCTCCAGCAGTTGAACTAAGTTTGACCTCTTCATTATATACTGATGTGTGGGGCTCCTTTATATTACCTAGGCTCTTACAGACATTTTCTGTGACTAGAATGAGCTGTAACCTTTTGCTAGCCAGCTGTGTTAACAGGGACTCCTTTTGCTCTCTCTCTCTCAATAACATTGTTGTTGAAAGTGTTACAGAGATCTAAATCACTGGTTTTTCTTCAAGTCGTTAAAGAGAATAATTTCCTGAATCAGGCTCTGGGCCCATATTGTCTGATATTTTGACCAATGAGATTTCTTCAGAATCTGAAACAGCTCTTATCTCTGCAAGTTAGGATTCTTTTATAATAGAGGTCTAACAATTTAGTCTAGCACAGTGTTGTCCAATCTCAACTATTTTAAGATGTGTGAACTTCAACTCCCAAGATTCCCCAGTCAACATGCTGACTGGAGAATTCTGGGGGTTGAAGTCTACTCATCTTAAAGTTGCTAAGGATGAGACTCACTGCTTTAGAGCAATGCACTTAGAACATTCAGTACCTACTCTCTGAGTATTGCAGAACCCTTATTGCAGTGGCTTCCAACCTTTTCTATACCCCGCACCCCTAGAATGCTTCTGATATATTCTCGCACCCCTTACAAAAGTTCAAAATAACGGCAGCTAATTATGCATATACACTATAATTGTGAATTTTGCACCCCCTGGAATATCATGTCGCACCCACAGGGGATCCAAGCATCCCCGGTTGGGAACCCCTGCCTTATTGTATCACAGATCAAGGGTGAGAAAGGCGTAGAGTGCATTGGTCTAGGACTGTGTTTTCTAGTCTTCTTTTAGCTAAGAACTCAACTTATTAGGCCAGTAAATAGCTTCCAGCTTAATTTATCTTATAAACATATTGCCAGGATAACACAGGCAGGGAAAGGAAAAGTGGAATAATTATTCTATTGTAATAACAGTAACCAAGAGTTGGCATTATGATAGTAGGGGTTTGCTTTGGGTTAAGCAAATAAAAGACATCCATTCCGTGTTCAAATCCAGTCTCTGCACATATTATCTCCTGATAAGCCATACTGCAGAATACTACTTATTAGTTCATATGGACATTGACAGTACTTTATGCTAACTGATTTAGAATCTAACGGCTTACAAAGCAGGTTTTTTTGGAAAAGATTATGAAATAAAGATTAACCAGTTGAGTTATGGAGAAATGCCCATGTTTTAGCCCATTTCACTATCCATTGAACTCTTTCAGCCTTTTTTTTTTTTTTGCACTGATCAGTGAGTTTGAAAACTATATGGAGCAAATTTGCATCACTCTAATGCATTTTTAGTGCTGATGCATGTTTGTGTTTTTTTTATCAAAACAAACAAACAAACAAACAAGCTTGGATACCTTTCTTGGTTAAGAATTGTAGTCCTACATTCCAAGAGATGTGGAAAGTGGAGAAAAGTAAGCACTGATTTAGGAATCCATTAGGCAAATATGTACTGTATTAGATTGGTCTACTCAAATCCTAACCAAACAACGTCCTTGGGCACCGCAAAAAATGAATGTAAAAAACACAGGGTCTAGAGGTCTAATACAACAATGTGTACTAGAGAGAAATCAAATAAAGCTTGGCAAAATAAAACTGCATTGCTAATGAAAGAATCCTTATCTGAGAGAATGATGTAACCATTTTAATTCTTAGTAGGCATAGATGCTTTAGACACAATCTGTTGAAACAACGTATTGGTAGTCCTTGATTTATGACCACAGTTGGGATCAGACTTCCGGTGCTAGGCAAGGAGACTGTTAAGTGGGTCATGCCCAATTTTAGTACCTTTTTTGCTATTGTTGTTAAGCAAATTACTGCATTTATGAACCATGCTGTTGTTCAGCAAGTCTGGCTTCCCCCATTGATTTTGTTTGTCAGCATCTGGCTGGGAAGATTGCAAATGGCAATCTCATGATCCCTGGACATTGCAACTATGGTAAACACATCCCAATTGCCCAGTGTCTAAAATTTTGATCATATATCCCATGGGAATGCTGAAAAGGATCTACAATACCAGGGCCAACTCACCATGGCCAATTAGCCACTGGACAATTCGCCACGGGACAAGAGTGACACTAATATCAAAGAAACAGTGGAATAGAATAATTAAAGAAAGGATGCCAAAGAGTGAGTTGTCCCACGATGAGTTGGCCGTGGTGAGATGGCCGCAGGGAATTGGCTGTGACGAGTTCACCGTGGAAAGTTGGCTGTGGAAAGTAGTCCCATTCTGTGCTGCAAAGGCCATCAGTGCAAGGACTGGTTGTATAAGTAATTTTTTTCAGTGCTGCTATAACTATGAACAGTCATTAAACAAATGGTTGTAAGTCGAAGACTATCTGTGCATGTAAAAAAAAATCATGTTAAGCTAAATCATCTGTTTTTCCTCTCTGCCCCTTTTTTTGCTAGACATCCTAATATGAGCCCATACACAACTTGCCTAGTCTGTCACTAGGTAAGAATCAAGTAAGGTACAGAAAGGTACAGCTGCTTTAAGAAATCCACTCATTAAACTTAAGGTGACTCTTAAAGCAGGAGCACCTCTATGTCAGAAAGACAGAATCCTGAGGAATAGTAGGTTCAGTAGTATTGTGAGAAGTCAGTCCCACCCCCAGAGAAGGAAATATTAAAAAGGGCAGAATATTATAATTCCTCAAAGGATCTTAGAAAGGCAGAAAAGCATGCCCAGTTTTTCTTAATAGCCCCAAGTCTCCCTCCCCCATGCAGAAATCAGCTCTGTAGAAATGCAGATATCATAATCCTTTCAGAAAGACTGGCACCTGGAAGCTTAGAGCTGATGGGATTAGAAAGACAAAGATCCCTAGAATCAACAATCCCTCACACCACAAAATCCAATATAGGACATAGTCATCAACCATACCCCAAGGAAGCAGGATATGACCTTTGGGACATAATAGGATTAACCCACCACCATCAGAATACCAGAAAGGCACACTCAGACTCAGGTCAAAATTCATGCCATAGGAACAGCTCCAAATAAAAGCTCAAGAAGGTATAAAACCACTCCGTACTACATGTGTCAGCTTTCCCAGAGCCACACTTCTGTCTGGCTTTGCTCTTCAATAAACTACAACCTTCTTTCTAAAGCAGTCTCCATTTTGTTTATTCCCATCTTGGACTCGACCCTGATGAAGATTTTTCTTTCAACAGTATATTGATAGGTGTGGAAGAACTGATTTGGCTGGCTCCATGGCTGCCACAGTTGGTATGCTAGGCAATGAGGCTCACCTCTGCTGTCAACCAGCTTGCAGAATTCCAGAAAATTGTGAGCCAGTGAAAGCTGGCTCCAAAACATCACAGGTTGGGCTGCATGAATGAGGCATAGGAAATTGCTGGGTTTACACCAGAACTGATGGATTTCTTTTCAATCTTTTTCAAAGCATGGACAGTTCTAATATTTTGGAAAACTGTGTTTAAAAAAAAAGCTGTGTGTATGTTTTGGTAATTATATAAACAGCAGTAGGTATCAGATAAAGTTTATTAAGGAAATTGTATTTTAAGATTACAGGAAGTTTTCCTTTTCTGTTTATAGATCACTGGATTTGTGGGGGAGCACACTACCTTATAAATCATCAAAATGCCTAAAGTCAGAGTGCTTTGATGGGTCTATTTTCTAAGAGTTTTCTTTTAAATTCTTACAATAATCTGGATGTAGACCCATTGAAGCACTCTCCCTCTAAGTATTTTGATGCTTTACAGAAGTATTCTAACATGTGTCATTGATTCTATCACTTCACAGTATTTGCAGGGGGTGGGCTTGCTATCCCAAAGATAAGAGGGCTTTTAAGGCTGCATGAAACAGCAACTTTTTGTATAATAGCCACATGGAGAAAAGGAGAAAGTTTTGATCACCTGGGCATGGCTATCATATAGACTTTTTTTTTTTGAAGCCCTTTCCATAGACCCACTACAACCATATCTCCACTTCTGGTTAAAAATTAAGGGAAAAAAACCTGTGCTGTTGTCTCATTCTTACACGGAGAAGAAAACCTTAAGGTGAAGCACGGGGACCTTTATACAAAAGGGTCGTATAAATGGGAGTTGTTGTTTTTCATAAAAAAAGTATTTTGTCTAAATATTAAGGGAAAATTGGGATCAGTTTTTTAACTGTGAGAGCTACGGTAGGCCTTCCTTCAATAGACAAGCTCAAGAAGAGGTTGGAGAACATTTTCTCCTGGATATTTTTATGTGCAACTTTGCAAATTCTGAACTAAGAAGTTTCATTAGATAGTTGTCCATGAACTTGTCAGCTCCGTGACATTTTGAGTTACCATCATCTTAAAAAGTGTTCATATAGATGAGGCGTCTTCATACTTGGTCCGCTGGCTGAGGAATTCTGGGAGTTGAAGTCCACAAGTCATAAAAGGGCCAAGTTTGAAGACCCCTGATATAGATACTACATTAAGAGTGCATTTGTAGTCACCTGCCATTACACCGGCAGCTATGCTGATAGCTGATAATTTTGCTTGGCTGGCTTAAACTAACTGGGAGATGGGATAGATATATCCAAATTTTTCAATACTGAAAAAAATATTAAGAGTCATCTTAGGGGCCTCTGCTTCACAGGCATGTAGTTTACTCAACATTATTTTACAGTTTTAAAACTTCACTGGAAAATGCATTCAGTTGCAACAGAAAATGAACCTAAAGAATTTAGTGGGAAAAGGTGAATGAAGTTCATTTAATTAAAATCCTGCTAGAGGGTGGGTGACTTGAGCAGATCAATTTTTAAGTTAGTAGAAATTATACACTGATATTCAGACTTAAATTTCTGCATCTAATTGAGGAGTATAACAAATGTGGCTACTTGTATATTTATGAAACATTCAATACTCTTTTAAAACACTGAGATTCTTCTTTTTTTTTTAAAGGCAAATTGTGCCATGCACTTTCAGACTATCAATACTAGATATATAACATAGAGTTCAACACTTAACTCTAATTGAAGTGGCAACACAGTGGGAGTTCAATGAATAATTTAATAGCTTCGGGGTATGGAAAAGCTGGCTTATAAAAATTGCCTTTTTACTAATGAATTGCCTATTTCTCTAGTAGGCCTGTGTGTAGACAAAGGTAACTGGAAGAAGAGTATCCTGGGCAAGAACCTGTGTCCTTCAGAAGAACTTGGAAGATCTAGAATCATCCAGGTTTAGCCCTTCAGCACCTTTGCTTATTTTCTGGCTTCAGAAACAGATTCAGAGGGCACTTCACAGTGATGAAGGGCCTCATTAAATGTGTCTGTATGCATGCATCTATATTTGCAGTATATATCTAATAATTATTTGTCTACTTATTGTTAACTCTATCTATCTATCTATCTATCTATCTATCTATCTATCTATCTATCTATCTATCTATCTATCTATCTATCTATCTATCTATCTATGATGGAAGGAAAGTGGCATATATTTATTTACTTATATTTATTATTAATTCACTCCCCCCTTCCCTGGTATCCCCAAAATGCTTTACAATAATCCACTTTGGTCAATATTATATTTTTAGCATTTAATTGGCATTGTTGAAACAGATTTTATGACACTTATGATGATGTTTAGTTTAATTGTATTAACATCAAACAGTGGAAGAGCTATGAAAATAATAAGGTTTGTATCTATCTTTCCTGGGGGGGGGAAGCAAAAAGGAAGCAAAAACTTCAGATGATGCTCTGTTTGGTTTTCTGTTTTACCCAGGTAAAGAATAGAAAAATGTAGACATGCAAACATGTCCACATGTGGCCCTGGACAGCTAGTAAGGTGGCCCTGCAAGATTGTAAGCTTTTAAAGGAGGTTTGTTATTTATATACATTAACTATATTATGTATTTTATATGTTGCCCTCTTCAGGTAAGCCAAAAGGTTGGACAACCATGATCTAGAGCAGGGGTAGGCAACCTTGGCTCTTTTATGACTCGTGGACTTCAATTCCCAGAATTCCTGAGCCAGCCATGCTGAGAGAAAAGGGAGAGGTTTCCAAGCTGAGCCATGCTGGCTCAGGAATTCTGGGAGTTGAAGTCCACGAGTCATAAAAGAGCCAAGGTTGCCTACCCCTGATCTAGAGGGATCATAGCAATGAAGGTTCTCTAGTTCAGAATTCTTTGGTATGTTCTTCAAGTCAGCTCTATGTCAGCTCCCAAGGGAACTTTCTCTCTGTGCCCATATTTAGATTAATATTTTTAGAAGAGTGGATATGGGAAAATATTAGCATTTAATACATAGTATTCTCATTTCATAGCTCTTGCTTTAGAGTTAATAGCATTAAATATTTGAATTCTGATTAGATAGATAGTTGTGCACTGATTGATAAGACATGTAGTTGCTACGGGAAGAGAAAAGGCTGTCTTTCTCCTGGACTTTCCACTTAGATATCAGATGCACAGTGTTATGTTTTTGTAGAAAAGCCACTGTCTCTTCCTCCCCATGTAACTTTTTAGTGACAGGAACATGGGTAATCTCCAGTTGTTTGGGGTGAACTCATTCCTCAATTACTATGATTCGAGCATCAGTGATGACAGCAGTGACAGGCACAATTTGCCACCCTTTCCAATCTGCCATGTTGCTCAGCAGGGTTTATGATAGAGGTGGCCTTGCAAGGTACATAATAGCATCTTCCAACTCACATTTCATTCTGTCTCCCAAACTCCCACTATATTAAGTTGTTCATCTCAGCATCTGCCTCTCCTGAAGATGGTTGCTTGGCTATAGATACACTTAGAAAGAACTAAGTACAAATAAGAGGGATGACTTTAGCTTAGACCAAAAGCTTGTTTTGCTACAAAGATATGGTTCCCAGGTGGTTTCCATTTCAGAAAGTTATTGGGACACTAACATGTAACTTTAGTAGTGGAAAAGAATCATGAGGCACCGTCAGATTATTTTCTGAGCCCCCAAAACCTGCTTGGAATCAAAAGGGTGAAATGTCGTAAGGATGTAAATTATTGTGAGAATGCATAATTCATGAAAATATAGTTTTTGAAAAGTGCAGTGGATTCAGGATCCTCTGTCAAGATTTTTGACTAAACTACTTTGTTCCCAAAAACAGGTAGTCTTCAACTTGTGATCAAATTTGAGCCTAAAACGTCTGTTACTAAGCAAGACAGTTAAGTGACTTTTGCCCAATTTGACAACCTTTCTTGCCACAATTGTTAAGTAAATCATTGCAACTGTAATGTGAATGTGACTTCCCCAATGACTTTGCTTATCAGAAGGTCGCAAAAAATGATCGCATGAACCCGGGGCATGCAACCAACATAAATATGAGCCAGTTGCCAAGATCACCTGACAATGGAGATGTTGCAAAGGTCATGTGAAAAATGATCATAAGTCACTTTTTTTCAGTGCCCTGGTAACTCTGAACAGTCACTAAACAAAAGGTAAGTTGAGGACTATCTGTAATCTGTTTTCATTTTATGGTCCAGCATACAATTTGATGCTTAATTTTATCCTTATCTAAACAAGTCCAGAAAAATTTCTTTTGTGGAAGTGATAATACCATACTGAATATTATTGCCTAAACCAGTGGCAATAATATACCTAGGTAAGTATATCTATAGATACCTATAGATATTTTCTCTTTTTTATTCAGCACAAAATACTGTTATATACACAAATATGCTACTGTACCTGTAATTACAAGAGAGAAAAAATAGGAGGGAATGGGCAAGAGGATTATGAAAGGGCTTAAACAGGAATCAGTACCGTAATTAAGCTTTATGGGATGTGTGGGTAAATAAAAAAGTGTTATGTTATTTGTGTACTGATAAATGGTGAATCCTGACTCAGTATGCACAATATAATTTCTGGCCTTTCCTCTTTCATTCACCTTCCTCATTATTCCACAGAATTTTCCATGAGTGAATTTGACTCTTCTGCTTCCACTAGCTCAGCGGTTCTCAACCTATGGGTTGCGACCCCATTTGGGGTCGATCGACCATTTCACGGGGGTCGCCAAGCAAGGCTGTCCGCCATTTTTTTTCCCTTTTCCGGCGGGTGCCTTACCTCCCTTGAGCTGGGCCAGCTGATGGTCGGCCTGCTCCGTCTCTGCCGCTTGCCAGCTATGCCTCGGCCGGCGCAGGGGGCGGAACCACGCATGCACAGCGCTCCCAGGCAGGGAAAGTCCTTGACTTACTACCAGTTGGGTAGTCCTCGACTTACGACCGGTTTAGTCCTCGACTTACAACCGGTTTAGTCCTCGACTTACGACTGGTTTAGTCCTCGACTTACAACCAGTTGGGGGTTGCGGCATTAAAAAGGTTGAGAACCACTGCACTAGCTCAAGGCAGCATCAAATACATGCTGGTATCATGTCTATGGAGATTCTCAGTCATCCAGGTCATGGTTGTCTCAAAGGTCCTTTTTCAGGAGGTAACAGAACTTTCTTGTTTTTCTTTCAAGATGTTTTGCTTCTCATCCAAGAAGCTTCTTCAGCTCTAATGGAAGGATTTATATTCCTTGCAGACAGCTGGTCATTTGCATTCTTTTAGAGAGTTGTTGAGGCCACTTGGAGGTTTATCTGTGTCCTCAGGGTCACCTGAGTAGTATAAATGGGTGTGGAGCTGTTGTGGTCTGTTGGCTGCCAGCAGAGCTAGCAGCAGAGTCAGACGAGGAGGAGGAGGAGGAGGAGGAGCCTGGGTCAACTTCAGAGCCTTTGGTAGACTCTGATGAGGAAGCAGAATCAGAGGCAGAGGCAGAGCCCAGGCTGTCTTTGGGGCCTGAGCTGAGTGAGGGGGAGAAACAGATGGGGCCCGTCCCAGATGTGTGTATGTGTAGAGAGCAGAAGAGAACCACTGGTCCTCTGTCTCCAAAATGTGGACTTTGCTGTCTTCAAAAGAGTAGCCTTTGTCTTTTAAATGCAGATGGACTGCTGACTCTTGTCCTGATGGGTTTGTTCTTCTATGTTGTGTCATGCGTTTATGAAGTGGTTGTTTTGTTTCCCCAATGTACAGATCTACACATGGCTCACTGCATTGTACTGCATATACCACATTGTTCAGTTTGTGACTGGGTGTTTTATCCTCGGGGTGGACAAGCTTCTGCCTTAGTGTATTCTTGGGTTTAAACGGTGCACGTATGTTGTGTTGGCTGAAGATCCTACTGAGCTTTTCAGATATTCCTGCAATGAATGAAATATCATGGAGACAATTTATGACTAGATATCATCTGTTCTACCCATGTATCTCTTTTCCTGTCTCAAAACCAACATTTTTAAAAATTCAAGCTGACCTGAGAGTATTCTCCACTTTCTTACTGTCTGAATATCTGCTAGTAAAGCACTTGTTTCCCTTTATTATTTGAAAAAAAAAATCACAATTGGTTTTTTTTCTAGCTCATCAGCATTTGTTTGTTTGTTTTTTGGCATTTACTACTAACAGCCATGCCCAAAATTCCTACTAAACTAGTTTGAGTTATCAGCATCTGCTCCAAATTATTTATTTATTTTGCTTTGCAGAAAATTGGCAGTTCTAATATCCTTGAGAGGTGGATAATTGTAAATATCTATGATGCTGTGTAGACTTAATGGCTCAGCAATCCCTGGGGGGGTTGATCTACATTTATTTATTTTGCTCCACAATCTATAGTATGTCATGCTTAGTGCTACAGGGATAGAAGCAGCAAATTTTTTCTTTAATTTTGTTTCTGGCACTGCCAATTTGAGGACTTCCAATTTTAACAAATCTGGAGCTTGCCATACTTAAAGGATGATCTGATGGATACTAAACAAGATTGATTTTTTACAGGCTTTGATGGGGGACTTTTAAGAAGGAAAAGATGATAGCACTTTAATGGTGAGTTTCCTTTTTTTTGTAAAAAAAAAACAACAACAGCAAAAGGATTCCACCAGTTGAACAGAAGAACCTGAATAAATGCACCCAGTTTTCTCTTTAGATTTTTACTCTTTGTGGTAACATTTCTAAGCAGTTCCCAGGTGGTTAAGGAGATACAGAAAATTCTAACTCTTTGCTGACATCTTATGGTTTTATAGATTTTTGCAGCCCAGCTTTGATAGCAAATTATTCCCCAAATCAACCGAAAATGAATCTTGGTCTTGCCTATTTTTGACAAGTTTGGGCAAAGCTTGTTGTGGCCTTTGAGTCAAGAGGGGCTGTATGTTCCTTGTTCAGCAATATGTTAAGCCAGACATATTCTTAGATATGGACTAGTGAACTTACAAATTGAAGGCTGGAAGTCATCATAGGAATCCTCTCAGGAGAATAAGCTGACAAACCAAAAGGAAGAGGAGAAAGAAAACATTAAGGCTTCAATTTCTAAAGCATATCAAACAAAACATAAAGAGAATGCTATGCCAAGAGAGCTTTCTCTCTCTAGGATCACTCTCCATTTCCTGCTGCTGGAAGATGAGACTGAAATCCAGGCTGTGTGATATGAAATGCTAACGTGACCCAAATGCATGAACTATATAATCCACAGCCTTTAGGAAGGTCTCTCATCTTCACACCTGGGAGCATATTCTTGTTCTACTCCCCGACTGATTTTGCTAGTAAAATCAGGTAGCTCCTGCCTTTAACCACAAGTTAGCATCACATACTGGTTCTGTGTATCTCCTGGGGTTGCCTTTGATTTGGAGTTGGGAACAGAAGGGATCAGGACAATGTTACAAGGTGATATTGCCCTGTATTTAGATCCAGGCAGCAACCTGGAAGTGTGTGTGGCAGAGGGAATACTCCATTGGTACTTTTAATGAAGTTAAAAGCAGCTAAATGGAGAGGCTAGCAAGTGAGAATAGCTTCTTCGGCTTAATTGATTAGAGAGTTAATCAGAGTCCCACAATAGTGAGAAAAGTGGATGGCTCACCTGCTGTGCTGCTGATGGGGATGCTATGAAACTTCTTTTTTCATTTTATGTTTTATGCTAGAAAATGACCTCAGCTGTTTAAAATGCTTAATTTGTAAAATCAGACAAATCTTTCTTTGGTAATGGGAGGATAGAACAAATAATCCATCTTGGTCCTCCTTGAACTTTTATTGTGGTGGTTCTTCTTCCTCCAAGGACAGTCCCAGTCTGTTCGTGAGGAGTAGAGATCTAACTTTTAGCCATCAAAGTTCTGTCTCAATGAAGAGGCCAGCAGGGTAAGTTTGAACTCAAATCTAACAAGACCAGTGACTGTGGACTTTAGAGCCCACTTCTCTATACCTGGGGACTTTCCATCATTAGTTCTGGATGGAATTGCCCTGCTCCTGTAGGAGTTGGTATGCAACTTGGTGGTCCTCCTAAACTCTCCAAGGGGAATAGCAAAACCAACAATACTATTCTCAGTAAGGAAGACAGACATCTCTACTTCTTCATGTAGTCAAGGATCAGTTTGCTGTGTAAGAACTGAGTTACATTTTTAATGTATCTCATTATGAATATTTCTGCTGTTTCTCTGTTTCTGTTTTGTTCTGGTTATCTTCCTTCCTTTTTTTCTTCCCTCCCTTCCTGTCTCAGATTCCATCTCCTCCAACATTTCCTTTGCAGAAGAAACTGGTGTGTTGTAACAATTGACTGATTAGGCACAGAAAGCCAGAAAAAGGATATTTTCACAACATGAGTCAGATCCAGAAGGAATAAGTACACCAGGCCAAAGTTAAAACTCATGGTATTGCTTCCTTGGACTTTGAACAGCACCCAAATTATAATGGAAGCCTTTGTAGGCAAAAATGTATCTTAGAACTGTAAGTTCTGAAACTTTTGAATCCTGCCACCAATAAGGAAGATTTGGGGCTCATCTTGCCAACTGGCTGAGCACAGCATAAATATGCCCTGCTATCCGTTTTTAAAAGACTTACCCTGATGATGTTGCATTTGTCTCACCCCTAGTCCACAATGCAGAAAATCTAAATTCAGAGACGGCTGTTCCAGGTTAAAATCAATGTTTTCCCTCTTCTCTTCTCCTGACAAATCTTCTAAGAAGCCTCATTAGCAATGTAAAATATGTTGGGACTAGGATTTGCTCAGATTTTGCTGATCATGAAACTGTGTCAATGTATTCCCTCTCTTCCAATTTCTGGGCACTGCTTCTATAGCCATTTTGTGTTGGACCACAAAAGAGATTGGACATCTGCTTTTGCAGAAGTTTTTGCTGGACTGGTGCTTTGACAAATGCTAGTTAAACATTATGAGGAATCCTTGTATAGAAACATTTATTGACCATCTGAAAATGGGCAGGATGAGTCCATTTACAGAGAAGGGCATGTGGTCACCTGTCCTATGGATTTAGCCATTTTATAGTATATTATAAGCTTTTTTTGTCTCAGTATTTCCACATGATTCTGGACACATAATCTTGTAGGCTGTGGAGAGCAAAAAGAAACCTTGCCTGGGAGGAATGGAGCAGGTTTGGCCCAATTCTCACTATTTTCTAAAAGCAATTTGTCACATTTTCTGAATCAATTGGAACAAGCAAGTCAACACTGATAATTGCAAAGCTTTTTAAAGAAACAAAATGCCACAAAGAAAAGCCAATATTCCAACATTTGACAAGACTGGCCCTTGAAAGAAATAGGATGCATATCTGAAGAATCGGTAGAAGAGACTACTCATGACAAGCACTTAGCTTGTATGGTTATTGAACAAATAAACAACCCACCACAGAGCTGAAGACAGCCATAGATGGATTTTCATCTTGTTGTAACAGTTACATTCAGTTTAATTAATCAAACAAACAACATTAATTGCTGTGCCTAATGTATAGCAAAAGGTGTACTTTCCATATGAATAGAGTAGAGTAGAGTAGAGTAGAGTAGAGTAGAGTAGAGTAGAGTAGAGTAGAGTAGAGTAGAATAGAATAGAATAGAATAGAATAGAATAGAAGTTGGAAGGGACCTTGGAGGTCTTCTAGTCCAGCCCCCTGCTCAAGCAGGAGAACCTATACCATTTCAGACAAGTGACTGTCTAGTCTCTTCTTAAAAACCTCCAGTGATGGAGCACCCATGATTTCTGAAGGCAAGCTGTTCCACTGGTTAATTGTCCTCACTGTTAGGAAGTTTCTTCTTAATTCCAGATTACTTCTCTCTTTGGTCAGTTTCCAACCATTGTTTCTTGTCCTGCCCTCTGTGCTTTGGAGAATAGTTTGACACTCTCTTCTTTGTGGCAGCCACTCCAATACTGGAATACTGCTATCATGTCATCCCTCTTTCTTTTTTTCTTTAGACTAGTCAAACCCAAGTCCTGCAACCATTCTTCATATGTTTTAGTCTCCAGGCCTTTGATCATTTTAATTGCTCTTCTCTGAACTTTTTCCAAAGTCTCAACATCTTTTTTGTAGAATGGTGACCAAAATTGGTTGCAGTATTCCAGGTGTGGTCTTACTAGGGTTTTATAAAGCGATACTAATACTTAGTGTGATCTTGATTCTATGCTTCTGTTTATACAATCCAGGATTATATTAGCTTTTTTGGCTGCTGCACACTGCTGGCTCATAGTCAAGTGATCATCGACTAGGACTCCAAAGACCCTCTCACGGTTACTGTTTTTGAGCCAGGTCTCACCTAATCTGTACTTATACCTTTGATTTTTCCTGCCTAAATGTAAAACTTTGCTTTTCTCCACATTAAAATTCATTTTGTTGGATAGGGCCCATTGTTCAAGTTTGTCAAGATCTTTTTGGATCCTGAGCTTGTCTTCTGGAGTTTTGGCTATTCCTGGCAGTTTAGTGTCATCTTCAAATTTCATGAGTTTCCCTTCTATTCCTTTATCTAAGTCATTTATGAAGATATTAAAGAATATTGGGCCTAAGACGGAGCCTTGTGGTACCCCACTGCTTACTTCTTTCTATGTGGATGTAGTACCATTGAGGACTACTCACTGAGTACAATTTGTCAGCCAGCTACAGATCCATCTGGTGGTGATACTGTTTATCCCACCTTTTTCTAGCAGGTTGTGGTCTACTTTGTCAAATGTCTTACTGAAATCTAAGTATACTATGTCCACAGCGTTTCACTGGTTTACTAATTTAGTCACTTTATCAAAGAATGAGATAAAATTGTTTTGACATGATCTGTTTAGCAAACCCATGCTGGCTACTAGTTATAACTTTGTTTGCTTCTAGTTGTTTGCAGATCTATTTTTTGATTATCTTTTCCAGGATCTTCCCAGGTATTAATGTTAGGCTGATTGGTCTGTAGTTTCCTGAATATGTTTTTTTCCCCTTTCTTGAAGATGGGAACCACATCGGCCCTTTTCCAATCCTCAGGTACTTTCCCTGTGCTCCAGGAGTTTGGAAAGATATGGTGCAATGGTTCTGAGATAACAAGTGCCAGCTCCTTCAGAATTCTGAGATGCAATCTGTCAGGTCCTGATGATTTATATTCTTATTTTTGCAATTTTTTTTGATTCATCAGATTATTTGTTGTACAACAACACTGTTGCTTTTTTAAAAACATATCTTTTAACACATCAACAACAAACACAATTATGCAGATTGTGTTTCAACTTTTTTTTCAGTTAGGACTGTTTTTTGTTAAACTGAAATAGGCAACTCAGGCAGCTGATTTAAAGTTTAATAAAAGGGCAGCAAACAGTTATTTATTTTTAATAGTCAGATTATTATACTATATGAACATTATGTTCTAAAACCAAGTAGATTCCCTACCTAGTATGCCTTGCCAGGAATTTGTTTTTGTGGTGTACTTCAGAAAGCTGCCAAGGTCTCTCAGCAGCCATAATTAAAAAGTCTTAATTAATACATCAATAGTTACCTCTAGCAGTTTTGCTCTTGGTCTGTTGTTTGGATTTGAGGAGGCCAGGCGAAGAAGGAGGAAGCTTACATTGGCGTCTTCCTTCCTTTTATCATCACTTCAAAAACCCTGTGAAGAAGTTGAGCTAAGAAAAAGTGACAGGTCCACCAAAATCCCTCAGTAAACTTCCATAACTGAAGACCGCATTCTCAATCTGTTGGGAGCGATCAGATCTATTCTGAAAACATGCCCCGTGTATTTTCCCCAAATAGTTGTTGCGGAGAGGGCAGAGAGATGTGCCCATTTGCAATAAATACATCACCACAAGAGATGGGCAGGAGAAAACAGTCATTTACAAAGGTCCAGACTCCTGAAAAGGTTTCTTGTCACTGTTTTTAGGTTCCAAAGATTTTCCCTATCAAACCAACTTATGTCTTCTCCCAATTTATCCCCCTTCCCCCCACACACACACTTTTGAAGGGAGCAAATGGCAGTTACCTCTTTGATTCATCAGTTAGCCTAAATGGAAGCATTCTTCAATGTAAATATGTTGTTAGAAATAAGTGTTTCTCAACCTTGACAATTTTAAGGCATGTGGACTTCAACTCCCAGAATTCCACAACCAGCAATGCTGGCTGTGGAATTCTGGGAGTTGAAGTCCACATGCCTTAAAATTGTCAAGGTTGAGAA
The DNA here is from genome assembly GCF_001527695.2 of Protobothrops mucrosquamatus. NCBI lineage: Eukaryota > Metazoa > Chordata > Lepidosauria > Squamata > Viperidae > Protobothrops > Protobothrops mucrosquamatus. Next base: position 275,319 of record NW_015387117.1, read on the forward strand.
ACACTGTTGATGCTTCCATGGAGTATGATTCTAATTATTTTAAAATTAAATACACAAGTGGAATAGAGAATGGTGGATTCCAAGGAACATAGGGGATTTCTATCAGCATGATGGATCTCTTTAAATTTTAAAAGGAAGACTTTTTTAAAAAAATGGCATGTTTTCTAAACAAGATTACAGATTTGGCTTAGAAAGCTGTAGAAAAAAGATGTAAGCATTATGAAGATTTCTGCCTCATATAGTGATGTGTTACTTTTCTGGTTAGAAAATGTTTATGGTGGGTGAAGTAATCATTGCCCTATTCTCAGAGGGGCAGAGAGCTAAAATGGGTCAGAAACAAGATAGGTTGAATAAGTTAACATAGTTTTGTTAAGAGAGTGTTGAGGAACAAGCAAGTACTCTGTAATGGAAGGGAAATGCAAAAGCAGAGGATGGGGGCAAACAAAACAGCAGAAATATTTTAGAAGATAGTGATGGAAAGAGGAATGGATAGTAGTGATAACAGCTAGAAACAAGAGGGGGGAGTAAAAGTAGAATTTAAAATATACAGAGTACAGGATAAGCAAAAAGCAAAGTGCTGCTATAAGGTGCATTTTTATAATTAGGGGATATAATGTCTTCATATTCAAAAGCCCAACATGCTATAACACATTTTTTTAAAGAATTCATCCATCAAGAAATTGTAACAGAAGCGTAAGCATGGTTTTCAAGAGCAAAGCAATTATGTTGATATTGCTGGCAGAAAATAAATGGAAACCTTTTGTCAAGTTGTGTTGTCATCTGAATGAATGTGAATCAGTAGTGTTATATGAAAGTGTTCTCAGTGGAAATGCAAGAGAGCAGAGAATATCTCAATCAACACCAGAGATTGAGGATATTTCTCTTATCTTTGCTTATTCTTATTGCTGCTTTGGGTCAAGCATTTAGGGCTTTAGTTTGTTTTGAAAATGTCAGTCAAAGTCTATAGCTGATTGCACAAAGGATACATGTTTAATAGACTTCCAGTGAAGCACTGGCAAACTGAAGACAGCTCCACTAAGAGTGCAGCCAATGACTCCAATGGAAAAAGGAGCTGATGAATGGATTAACTTCTTGGAATTCCTCTCTGGACAAGGAGCAGACTCAAGATTGCCCATAAGCATTCCCTACAGTAGCTTCCTAGGAGGAGATCATAAGACCATAAGATAGCTGATTTAGAGTTTTAGGAGCTGAGGGATTACCGTCTTCATCCAAGTTGCATTTTGGCATCTTTATGGAAACAGGGTTTGCATACTTCTTCTCTTAATCATTTCTGGAAATTATTTGTTAACTGCTTTGGGGCTATTAGGAACCTTCAGGATGCAAGTTTGATTACACTGGGTGAGTCTCTTTCCATCTTTAATGAAAAAAATGTAATGCATGTTTAAAGACCTAAAAAAAATAAAATCTTATTTTTAATTATTTATTTAATTGATTAGAACATTGATTTTGGAAACTTCTAATGGGCTAAGGGGCCAGATGGATCTGGAATAAGCATTTGAAATAAATTACAAGAATCCTTCCTGCTGGAAAATGTTGTTGTTTAGAATCTATCTATCTATCTATCTATCTATCTATCTATCTATCTATCTATCTAAGATAGATAGATAGATAGATATTGAAACTAAGTATAAAAAAATCTTCCCATGGGAAAATGGTATTCATCAGAAAAAAATCATTACAAGATTGGACTTTGAATGTTGGACACTAGAGGCAACCAGAAAGAACTAAATGGAGCAAAATATTCTAACTAGACAAATTCAAGGATATTTGGGAGTAACCCATTCAGAAATTTTTTTAAAGATAGTCTGTTATCATAAAAGAGTCTATAGATTTATAATAGAAGAGAATAAAGAATAAAACATCTAAAAGAGATTATAAAAGAGCATAAAGACTTTGATTAAGGCTGATTTGAATGTGTCTTTAAAAATGACAGAAGAAGAATGATATGGAAAAAATGTTACACTGGATATACAAATGAAAGTGGCTGATGTCTTAATAATTAAAAGGGATATACAAATAACAAACCAGAAGAGTGATTTTTATAACTTTCTTATTTTGGATTTATAAAAGATGTGTTGGAAAGATTTTCTGAGAAGAGACAAAGAAAGTGAAAAGAAATCAAATTTTGGGACACTATTTAAGGGAACTAAAATTAAGATTGTTAAAAGCAAAGGGAAGGACTATAAAGTTGGCCTTTGTGATCATTCTTAATGGACTTTTGCTGATTAGGACTGAATGATGATGTTCTAAGAATTATTTTTATAAGTAAGAGATGAGATATGGGAAGAAGATGTCTTTTGTTGTAGTATCAGAGAAGGTGATAAGTTACTGAAATTGTACTTGTCATGATGAAGAGGAAGTCATTTCTTTATACAACTTTTTTTCTTTACTGTATTTTTCTTTTTTTCTCTGCACTTTTAAATTTTGCTTCTTTTAACTTTTTATATATTTTCTTGTATTAGTTGTTTTTAACTGTAAATTTTAATAAAAATGATAAGAATACATGTTTAAAGTCAAGATGATTTTTTTGTCTCTGACTGTTGTGAATGTTCTCTCAGATTTCAACAGATTTCGCTGACTATAGGGGGCGAAACTTTGGCCCCCTCGGAGAGGGTACGCAACTTGGGTGTCCTCCTGGATTCGCGGCTGACGCTGGAAGACCAGTTGTCGGCCGTGACCAGGGGGGCGTTTTATCAGGTTCGCCTGATTCACCAGTTGCGGCCTTTTCTGGACCGGGACGCCCTACGCACGGTCACTCACGCACTTGTCANGACTTGGTTATTCCAGCTTGCAGGACTGGCCTAGGGTAATTTTTAGAGGGGTTTTAATCAATATTTTAAATTGGACAATCTTTAATATTTCTTTTAATTAATTTTAAACTTGTATTGTTATCTATGTATTTTAATTGATTGTCAGCCGCCCTGAGTCCTACGAGGAGAAGGGCGGGATATAAATCTAAATAATAAATAATAATAAATAAATAAATAAAGAGCTGGAAGTAAATACTTGAAAGAAGCCTACTTGGAAATAATGCTAGTGATACTATTATAGTATTGTACAGAACATTAGGAAAGAACCCAAATACAACACACACAAAAATATCACAGGAATGAGCCAACAGCATCCTTACAGACATATAACCACATATAACCACCTCTTGAAGTGTATTCCACAACTTTCTGTGAAGATTCTGCCTCAGGTGGTAACAAATATTTCCTTCTGTTGAAGTAATATTAGTTTCAGAAGGACAAACATTGCAGTGTAATTCTCCAATTCCCAAATGCATGCAAAATGTATACTTTGGGGAGAAATAACAATGACATTATAAAGTTGTGAGTTGTGTACCTGCATTAGAAGGATGGAAACCTAAATAAAAATAAAGCAATAAAGATGCTTATAGTTTCCCACATCTTCATTTCAGGACCATGAGCTGTTTAAGGTCATGGCTGAGAAAGCCGTTAGTGCAAGTGTTTTGATGGGCACATTTCAGCTGTGCAAATGAGCTCATTCAAAATGGCTGATGTTCAAAAAATTGAAATATGGATAAAGTCTTTGAAAATGACCAAGTGGAAAAGAATCATTCCTCTTTTTCCTCTTTCATTATTTTAGAACATTATATTAATTTGTTGCAACTCTTACCAATCAAAATGAATCCATTGATATGAAGTGCCACAATAATCATATTTAATAATCCCGGTGGCCAAGTTTCATATAATCTTAATGAATAATTTGTCAACATGAGACATAAATCTTTCTATTGATATATATCTTAATCCTTTTCATAATTTTCAGGTTAATTATTTTATTCTTAAGGGGAAAAATAATATTGGAGCAATATTGAACATACTAAATTCACATAGGATTATTGCTGGCATCAATACAGTACATTTTTTATTTTCCCTGAAAATAATATATTTCTCAAAGCAGATTTAAATGGGTATCTTTGTTTTCATAACAAACTGTAATATGTTATCTTGTGTTTAATTTATTAAAACCTGAAATTGTATGCAATATTTGTGATCATTTTTAATACCTACATTTCAAGGTATATTGAGAGTTTCTACTGGAAGACCAAAAAATTAAACAGAACTTAAATTTAAATAGAAAAGTAAAGACACTTAATTTTGAAAGGAAAAAAAATACCTGAAAAATATTATATTTACTTTTTATAATTTTGCATGAAAAATCAAAGTGTGTGTTTTTTAACATTTTTCATTCTGACAAATGGTAACTTTTAAAGTAAATGTGTTAATTTTAAGCTTCAACTTTTTATTTCAATCATGAAAATATTCTGAACTTTGCATTGTTTTCATACATGAACACAAATATCACACTGATATCATAAGATTTATGAATGATTTTATAGTCATGAGAGGTTTTTTTTTTTCCTTTCAGGAATTAACCCTTTCCTAGTATTATGATGCAGGATCTGTCTTCATTTATTCGGTATTTCATTCCTTACCTTTGCAGAAGAATAGTGGTTCCCATCCTGTAGCCAGGTAGAAATTTCAGCATCACATGATATTTGGCAATTCTTTTTAAGAAAAAAAATTCTGGGATGACTTCAGAGGAATGATGTATGGACATTGTATATGGAAATACTACTTTATTGGGATTAGAAGTTTTCAGAAGCCTGCAATGTGGATTTAGTAGCATGTACAAAGGAAAATATTTGGAGCTGTTGCAAAAGAGCATATTACAGATAATTTGATTTTGATGTAGTAGTAGTAGTAGTAGTAGTAGTAGTAGTAGTAGTAGTAGTAGTAGTAATAGTGTGTTTGTGGTATTTATTTTATGGCAATATCTCAGTGTTTAAGTAAATACTGCATGATAGCAATAGGCTTAGCTGTCTCCTTTGGTAACAACTGCTGTGGTCAAAATACTGCACTGATTGTGTACGCTAAATATTCATACTGTTACCTTATCAGGGGAGATAAAGCATTAAAGTGTGTTTGTATATTTTTCCTCTGCATGGAAGCCAAGCTTCTTTTTAAACTTTAAATACCAAATGTAAAAATGTATCTTGCATGGGAATGCTTCTCAGTCTTTATTATTTTCATAGTAATCCTCAGTTTTATGGATCAACTGGAAAAAAGGGATATTTATTAAAGCTGAATGGCGACTAGATCCAAATTGATATAAATGATGTAATATAAATATTTTGTGAGATCTTATATTATTTATGTAATTTTGCAAATGATATACATTGAGGCAAAAGCATAAATTATGATTATGTTGATAATATAAATTGACACAAAGTATGAAAATGGCATCAATTGTTTGGGTTTGGGTTAGGGTTCTTCTTCACAAAGAATGGACTGAATTCTGTCAATTGTATCTGAAGTCTGTTGAATGAGGGTCTATAAAATTTAGGGTTGATTCTTTCCTTCCAGATTAATATTTATTACTGCATTTCCTATTTTAATCAATTTTTCCTTTAAAAATGCATGGAAAATATTTTACTGAGTCAAATTGAAAATAGGGTAAATATTCTAGTGTAAATATGGAATATCATAACTTCTGATCTATGTTGAAATATTTGCAATGCTTTGTAATGGAATCTGTAAATCTTCCAACAATAGCAACAGGTATCAAACAATTAATATATCCATGGTAAACCAAATATAGCTTGATTTATTTTTAGATTAAAATTCTAATAAATAAATGAGGCAACACAATCATTAAAACTCTAAGTAATAAACATAGATAGTTTCATCCTACTCTCTAAAATAATTTAAATATATAATTTAAAAATATTAAGTTCTGAAGAAAAAATGCTGGTAAACATGCCCCCACTTATTTTTATATATGAAAGAAAAATTCCTCTTTGGTAATATACTCCCTTTGTAATTATTCCCTATAATATTTGTTTATGAAATATTTGCCAGGATACATACTCATATTCAACTTTTTCAATTGTTTTAATAATTATTACTTAATTAAGAATATTGGTTTACAAGGTAGTCACTAAGTTAGAATTACTAGCTTACAAATAATAGTATGATTATGCTTGAGGTTGGATTATGCTTGAAGTTTTAGTATAATGTATTGACCAAAATGTGCCCAGATAGATCACTATTATCCTTATTATTAGGGAATATTGCATGTGGGGCAGAAACAGCTAAAATTAGTAACCAACTTCAGTGTCTATATAAAAAATGCCGTGTGAAATTCTTCATTGACTAAAGCCATGGTGTCTAGTGAAGGTCAATATGTGTGTGTATGTGTGTGTGTGTCATAGTTTGGTGATGGCCATTGGTATATGTAGAATTGCAGCTTCAAATGTAAAAGGAGTACAAATGGTCTGAGATAAAGAAAAATAGATATGCTGAATATTTGTGAAATTAAGAGAAATGGAAAGATGCATTAGATCTAGAGTAATATGATATGTACTTGCAGGAAAGTGAAGATGTAAGTTTAACTATAAATGAAAGTACTAAAATTTATGCCAGGAGGGTATACGGCTGTTGTCAAGAAGGCTGCAGTGCTTATGAAATTAAGAATCCATAGGCAATACTGGTAATGTTATGTTCCAGTGAATAGTGATAATGGAAGAACCTGAGATGATGGGGGCAGTGGAGGGGAATTGAATGAATGTAATCAAGAAAAAAATTATTCTGTTAGGTGATATGAATATAAGGGTGGAAATAAAGCAAGATAGCATGGGAAAATTGATGAGAGGTTTTGAATGTGAGGTAAATTACTTCTTTTATACAGCAGTGTTCTAGGGGATTGTGTGGGGAAAAAAGTGATATGAAAGAAAAGGAAAGAAGTGAAAAACACCAGAGTGCAATAAGCACAAGGAACCTCTTGCATACTAAATGGAATTAAAAATATAATTCATTTATTTAATTATTTATATCCCATCCTTTATATTCTTAACAATAACTCAAGATGGCATCTTCCTCCTCCTATTTTCCTCGCAACAATTACCTTATGACAGGGGTCTTCAAACTTGGTCCTTTTATGATGTGTGGACTTCAACTCCCAGAATTCCTCAGCCAGGCACACTGGCTGAGGAATTCTGGGAGTTGAAGTCCACAAGTCATAAAAGGACCAAGTTTGAAGACCCCTGCCTTATGAGATTGTTAGGGCTGAGAGAGACAATGACTGGCCCAAAATCATCCTGATGGCTTTCAGGGCTAAAGGCAGGACTTGAACTCATTGTACCTTGCTTTCTAGCCTGGTACCTTAACCACTTTATCAGACTAGCTCTAATAGTTACATTATTTTGGTGTAAATGATTATTTAAGATATTTGTGTGGGAATGCTAAGGAATAATCCAAGTGTGGGATTTAAATGAATACTATATTTGTTAGTGTCTAACAAGAGGAAGGAGGAAATAATAAATTCTGGGAGAATGCTAAAAAATAGTAAGACTACATAGGTGGATGATGTAACTGTAGAATTGTTAAGATCTGGATGTGGATTGTTTATGGAGTGGTTATGTAAGTTTAAGATGTGTGCCATGGTGCCTGATGATTACACAAATGCCATCACATTTCCCTATACAAAGGAAAAGGTAGCAAGAGTGAATGCTAAAACTATAGGGATCTTAGTTTGTCTGAGATATGGAATTATGATTAAAAGGGTAGAAGCAGAGATAGGCATACATAGAAGTCATGATACCATCAACATTTTATATCTTCTTTATCTAAAGGAGCCATGTTGGCGCAGTGGTTAGAATGCAGTACTGCAGGCTAACTCTGACCACAGCCTGGAGTTTGATCTTGACTAGGCTCAACGTTGACTCAGCCTTCCATCCTTCCGAGGTTGGTAAAATGAGACCCCAGATTGTTGGGAACAATATGGAAATAATGCTGACATTCTAAACTGTTAGAAGTGCTGTAAAGTGCTATGGTGCAGTATATAAGTCTAAATGCAATTGCTACTGCATTTTTTTAGTTACTCCTTTAGTTTCTATTAACAGTATACATATACATTACATATACATATACATGTACATGTACATGTACATATACATATATACAACATATTTAACATAACTCAAGCAAAGTCAAGGAGAGAAAGAGAATTCCTCAAGGCCTGGTTCTCCACCAACCAATCAGTGAACAGACACATTGACATCGACCCTGCCTACCAACCACTGAGAGCGAGAGAGCTACTTCAACTGAAATACCGTAAACAACTTTCCAAACAAACGGAATACAATTCAAACCATACTGAAGATGTCCCCCTGAACAGAGATGAAACGTTTGCAACCTAATTACCAACCCTGGAGATCAAAGCTGAGCTACTAACTTTCAATTACATCTCAAATATATACATACATATACGCATACACATAGACATACACATGCACTTACACATATATATACAACATACTTCCCCAAAGAGTCAGCTACAGATCACCCATTAATCATCCAGCAGTGTGGATAACAGGAGGACAGAATGGCAAATGCATGATCTGATTGATGATAACAGATGCTCACAACTACCTCAACAAATACATGAAATGCCTCACCGAACAAAAGATCATATCCAGCAACACCATTGGACCACAACTCATGTGAAATTTAAACACAGCAATCGAATGCAGAACAACAAACACAGGAGAAAAGAAACACACTGCACTTCAAAGAAAACTATCCAGACTCATGGCCAACAACCCCCACAACAACAAACAAACCTGGATCAAGAACCTATCCAACTGCCAACTCAAGAACAACAAGTCCTGTTGAAAGGACTCAATTTCAACCACAAAGATGCACCAAACACAGAATTCCTAGCAAGCCTAGAGAGCGCCTAAAATCAATAGACCTCAGTGAAGAAGCTCCAGCATCTTTACAAAACAGGAACTACAGGCAATGAAGTCCCTCAAAACCGACCGCAACATCATCATCCTACCAGACAACAAAGGCCGAATGATAGTCATACTAGACAAGACTGACTACATACAAAAAGCCAAATAACTCCTACAGGACACAAACACCTACAGACACATCAACACAGACCCAAATACAAAACTGACCAACAAGATCAACAGAATCCTAAAAAAGCTACAGAAACTAAACAAAATCACCATAAAGGAATACCAGAGGATGAAAACAACTGATTCAAACATAGCACAGTTCTATGGTCTCCTCAAAGTGCACACAAAAAAACACAACACTCACACCCACTTACAACCTTGCAAAAGAATGTGGAAATGCCTAAAACACCTAATCAATACTCCATAAATAACGCCATGCAATTCCTGGACAAACTCAAACTCCTTCACATCGACGAGGATGAAACTATGATATCATTCAATGTTACTGCATTATTCACATCAATAGACCTGAAACTAGCAATTGACCTAATAAGAGAACTTCTAGACAAGACACATCCACCAAGAGGACCACTCACAACAGAAAACAGATGCAAACTTCTCAAACTATGCCATCCGATTCACAATAGAAACCAAGAACAACAATGAACTGCCATTCCTGGACATCCTTGTAACCAGAACCACCAATGGCCAACTTCTAACATCCTTATACAGAAAGACAACATGCACAGACCAAATCCTCAACTTCCATAGCAATCACCCCAAATGCCACAAACAAAGCTGTGTCAGAACACTTTTCAGAAGAGCAGAATCCCATTGCAACACCACAGAAGCCAGATCAGCAGAACTGAGACACTTATACAGAGTCTTTGAGAGAAACTGATATCTACAAGGCTTCATCCAGAGATCCCTACACACAAACAACAGAAATACCCAAAACAACACAACTACAACAAGAACAGCAATGATCAAACAAATCACAATCCCTTACATACAGAACAATTCAGAGATGACAGCAAGACTACTATGCCAACATGACCTCACAGTAGCCCACAAACCAGCCTCAACTCTCAGACAGACCCTATCAAAATCTAAAGAGCCAACAGAATCAAATCAAAGATCAGGCATCATATATCAAATCCAGTGCAACAACTATGAAAAGAACTATGTGGGCCAAACAGGAAAAAAGCTATCTACCAGCACGAGCACTCCCTGGCTATCAAAAGACACAACACATTGTCCCTCATGTCCCTCCACGAGGACTTAGAAAGACACAAGTTTGATCTAGCTGGGACCACAATTATAACCCAAGCAAAGTCAAGGAGAGAAAGAGATTTCCTTGAGGCCAATCAATGAACAGACACATTGACGTCGACACCGCCTACCAACCACTGAAATATCAGAAGCAACATTCCAAACAAACTGGTCACAATTCAAACCACAAATTTACAGGAGCCCAACATGAAGATAAGCATATATTTTGGATTTGGATCCCGGAATCAAATAAAAGTTATTCATCCCAGCTTCAAAGCAACAAACTGCTTGACATGTTGCCCACATAGTGTGAAATTTGTTTTAACTTTATCTTTATTTTTTCTTCCACTTAGGTATTAAGGAAAAATATTCCCGTACTCATGTTGAGTTACTTCATATCTCAGGTGATTATATCATCATTGCATTTATAAGCCCTTTTAACAGACCAAGGAAATTAAGCTAAGATTCATCATCAGGCAAACCCATTTTGTCTTCACTTCCTTGGTAGTACTATATTTTTAAAAAATTCCCCAAGCAACTACAGTAGCAAAATCCTGCATAGTACTTGAGTCCTCATATTTGTTTCAATTCCTGGACTTCATGTTTCTTAGCATGCCTCTGACTTCCATCACATAAATCATCGATGCTGAAAGAGGATAATAATGTGCAAGCTGTTTCTTATGACATTTCCCCAAAACAAACATGAGTTTCATTATATTTCTCAATTTGAAAGAAAAAAATAGTTACATCTGGAGCCATGCAATGGCATGAGCACACCACGTGTATCAAAGAATGCTAATTTCTCTTGCATGCTTTTGTTGAAAGTCATACTGGCTTTTACTGCAAAACCATAGTATATTTTTATTAGTCATGGAGAAAAACGTTGGATGGGATAACACTTCCTATGGATAAATCTCTCCTTACCTCCAAAAAAAGCGTATTCTCAATGAAATGCATTCTGAAGCTGCAAGGCATTTCTACTTTAAGGCTATGAAAATTGCCATGCTGGGTTAGATCAATGATCCGTTTAGCTCAGCTTTCAGTCTCCCACACAGAATGGACAGGCAAATGTCTTAGAAGAAGTCCATAAACAGGGTAAGAACAGTGATCTTACTCTCCTGCTGTGAATTCCTAGCTTTTGGTATGCTGAAATATTCCAGCTCAAAAAAAAAAAAAAAAGGCTGCGATTTTGCTGCACTCCTGATAGACAGGACTGATGTATCTTCATTCTATTAATATTTTTCTTTCATCTGAGATAAGAAAGAAACATTCCAACTTTTTACATGGCTTCCACGAGCTGTGAGGATCATTACTCCTATAAACAATTTCCTCTCGCCTTACGCCTTTCTTTACAGAAAAACAAATGCTAAGGCAGCTTTAATAGAAAGGAAAGCTTGGTTCTATTGGGTTCAAAGGAAAGTAATGTGTTAATTTTGCCATGTTCATAATAAAATACAACTGAAAAGCACTATCTGTGAATAACAGCTTTCTTTCTTTCTTTCTCTTTCTCTTTCTCTTTCTCTTTCTCTTTCTTTTTCTCTTTCTTTTTCTTTTCCTTCCTTCCTTCCTTCCTTCCTTCCTGTTAAAATATCAGCAACAATCCATTTTCAAAAGCTATTGACACAATTGCCATTTATAGCATAGAAGGAAGTTCTGTTGGCTAAGCATGCAGGCCTAATACCATGAAAAAATTACTGCTTTCTGATTTTCTTAAAGCCTGCTGCTTATCCATGCCAGCAGACATTTTTTTGTAGCTTGAAAAAGAATGGATATTTTTCTCAGTAAATCAGGTTGTTCCATAACTGATCAGTTTATGAGTACCTACTAGGCATCATCAGCTGATTCCTTTTCTTAAATATAAATCCTCAGCTGATTAAACCTTTCATTGTAATGTGGTCTGGCTCTTCTGTTCAGTTTTGTGGATATTAGAACGGCACACAATAGATGGGATTGAAAGAGCTCTTATAGATATCGTTGATTATATCTTAAGTTATCTTAGATATAGTGGGATCATTTTTAGGGAGTGAGTTCTTGCTTTGATAGTAGCAGGAGATCACTAAGCTTTTTCTGAAACTACCCTCACTTTCCAGAGCAACCTGCCATGAAAGTTACTGGGGTTTTGTTGTTGTTGTTGTTGTTGTTGTTGTTGTTTTTAAACTAGTTGAATAAGTCTAGTGTAGTAATTGAAAAGCAGCCAGACAAAGTCTGATTTAAAGATCTTAAGAAAGGAAAGCTGGAATGTTATCCTAGAATTCAGCTTCACCTAGTACTAGTACCATGTAGTGACAGCTTTTCCTGTAATAGTAAAGACTGCGTTTGAAACATAGCAATTGCTTTCGCATTTACATCAGTACATGCAAATGAGAATACATACATTTTATGTAAATAGACACCTCTGTCATTTATGGAAGAGAGATCAAATCCTCCTCTGAGTGTTTTGGAGGGAGCCACCCCTAAGCGAGCTCTCTAAAATTATCAATAAAGTTACATCATACTACATGAAAAGATAAAGCAATAACAATAATAGGCTAAAACCACTTACAGATGCAATGTACTAAACATAATCTTTAGAAACATATTCTAAATTTAGCAATTTTGCTTGTAGACATTGATGGGAAATGTGGTTTCATAGCTTCATGCCTCTAATCCACACACCCTAAGCTGAAGCTTTCAAATATATATGAATTGCAAATCCCAGAAACCAGAGGCCCCTATATTTAAATGTTTCTTACCCAATCGTGTTATTGTGCTGGGCCTATAACTCCCAGAATGGGAGTTATAACACAGCACGGATGAGATAAAAATGTTCATATTATCATTTTGTTGTAAATTATCAACACACAGAGAACTTCTAGTGGAAACATCTCTCAAAGGTGATTTCATTGTTTTCCTGCAAATCATGTTCCTTAATTTGTATGACATCATCCAAATCTAGCATGACAGCAATGTGAAGTGAATTGCAAAGCTCTTATGACCAGGAAAGACAGCTGGTTCCAGCAGCCTTCTCCCATCTAACATGGTTAACAACAATATTTCCCCATCTATGCACATTTCCTGAGCATTTGCACTCCCACGAGGCTATAGACTTTTGCCTAGGCTTGATCAGTTATTAATAACTTTGATGCAGCATGCTTTATTTATAACCATTAATGGATTTGCCATATGTTGCTTAACAATTCACACTGCTTTTGCTAGCAACACAAATATGAACTGATCTTCAACACCTAGAACATGAAAAAAGTTTAAAAAAATAGTAATGCTTTTGTGATAATTTAAGATTTGGCAATCCAATTATCTGGATTGTATGACTGAACTTTCTAAATCGCCCATAATATGTGTCTCTCTTCCCCCAAAGACTTCAAAAGAAGGTTAGATTTTTTCCCCCTAAAACTGAATAGATATACAGTATGTATATTGTATCTTATTATTATGCATAAAGGTTGGTGGATGCATAAACTGTGGATAGATGAACAGCTACATAGTTATGCACGAAGATGCAGAGACAGAAACGGAACATCCACTGCCTACAGAATTTATGTGTGTGTGCCTTCAAATCAATATTGACCCCTTGTGACATCTTGAAGAAGTCCCTGCAGTTATCTTGGCAAGATTTTTAGAAATGGCTTGACATTACTTGAATCCCAGGGCTCATAGAAAATGACTGGTCCAAGGTCACCCATCTGGCTTCATGCCTAAGGCAGGACTAGAATCCTCAGTATCCCGGTTTCTAGCCTGTTACCTTAGCCGCTACACCAAATAAACTCTCACCTACAGTATATATTTTCAAAATATACACAAGATGTGTGTGTGTGTGTGTGTGTGTGTGTGTGTGTGTGTGTGTGTGTGTGTGTGAAGGCTGCGCAGGAGGGATCTTTTTCAAACAATCTATTGAAAGTTGCCAACACAGATTGTCAGGGCAGATTTGAGTCCAGGGGAGCTCAAATCACTATGGAGAGGTCCTGTAGTTTAGTTCCAGGGGAAAGCAATGCCAAATTCATAGAACACCCCACCCCCCAAGAGAAAGAAGAGTTCCTATCAGAATTGAGAACAGATGGGAAACTGATTAGAGCATTTCCTTTGCTAATTGTGTGGCTCTGCCTCTGGTTAAGAATGTTGGGTCAATGATTCTTCAGAGTGCCAGCCTCTACTTGCAGAGGGTTTCTGTACCTAGGGCCAAAGTCAATGGAATCAAGCCAAGGCTGCAGGGAAAGCCTCCAGTGGCAAACAGCTCAGAGGCGCCCTTGATCCTCATGGGGCTGGAACTGTCTATACAAAAGTGCTTAATATCCAGTCCCCTGTAAAATTATTTATGGCATAAGGATGTGAATTTTCCAAATCAGCTGGATAGATGCCAGCTACCAGCATCCATCTAAGACTTGCCACATATTTGTTTTCCTGACCTCTGCATACTGTTCAAAATGCTTGAAGCACTTGCAGCTGGGACTAAGTGAAGGCTTTCCAACTTGTTCCCAACTCTCACTGTGCAAGTGCCAATGGAGCTTCTGTTGTAATTAACCTAGATTTCTTTACAATATCCAGTTACACAGGCATAATCCATGAATATTCATGGACAAAGAGTTTGAATTAGGAGCACTCATGAATAAGTCATTTGCCTGGAAATCAGGCTTCCCGTATGTTCTTATCCTTCGATGATATATCTGGTGGTGATAACAGTTTGTAAAATTAGTTAGCGTCTTTAAGACTTTTAATGATAACTAAAGTATTATAGAGAAAATGCAAGGATGCTCCTATGCTTTCATCCCAGTTTGACTGTGTAATACAGAATAGGAATGACCTACTGGTAAATTGTAAGAAGTTACTTGGCTGTCAAACTCTGGTTTATGTGAGGTAACCTGCAATTCCTAGATGAAGGAACTATCCATCTTTAGGGTAGACACTAAAATTGTTGTTATTTAGACTTAACCTGATTCTCAGGAACTCTATGTGGCAATATCCTAACAAGTAGACAAACACAAATTGCAGTGTTACTAAATATGCCCTCTGCTTATCCAAGAGAACATTTGACATGATTGATGTATCTGCCATGAAACCTGTTACTATCCGTAGTCTAAAAAACATCTCATTTCATGTCCATGGTCACATCTATCTGGGTTGTTCTCCCCATGGAGGTAAAAATTTGAAAGTTGCAATCTGATTGCATTATTCCTTCTTTTTGGCTAATACTTTTCCTCTCCTTCCAGCTTCATGAAGATATTGAGGGCAACAACATTCCAAGTCATTCTAACAATAATGGTTTTCCTGACAGGTCAAGTGCATTCAGTTTTATATCTTGTCTATATTAGTGTTTCGGAATCCAGATGTGTGGCAGAGCCAGTGCAAAGGTTGTGTTTTTTATTTTATTTAATTATTTATGAAATCTATATTTTTATTTATATTTTTGTTGATGGTGGGGTTTTTTTTTTTTACCTCAGAACAGCTAATTGTAGATACAGGTGTTTCACTATGTGTTTTTATGATGTTTTTTAAACTGATGGTCAGCTATCCATCATGAATTTGCAATGTGTACCACATTTTTCTGAGAGTTAGTGTGGGGTAGTGATTAAGTCAGGCTAGAAATAGGGAGACACAAAGCCAACTGGGTGATTTTGACCAGTCACTTTCTCTCAGGCCTAGGAAAGAGGCAACCACTTCTGAAAAATCTTGCCAAGAAAACTTCAGGGACTTGTCTTGATAATCCCTGAGAATTGGACAAGACTGAATGGGGGGAAAAAACAACAGCTTTAAATTCTATTAGGAATTTTTTACATCGTTTCTATATCCTACATTACCAAAGCATATCTGTGCATTGAAAATGCTACAAAAACACACCCTTATGGAAATATTTATATACTTACATCAAGATTCTTTTTGTTTTTCCACACTGCTAAATACACCTGATGATATATTCCCTCAAGACTGCCCTTGTTTTTCTAAAAAAATATTTGTGCATTTTACACCTTAGTACAGGACTGCTAGAAACAAATCTAATTAAGGAAATCACAATATTGTTTTTTTATCAGTGTTTATTTGTGTGCTTAATATATCCCAGACTTTCCCAACAACCAAATACTGATTATTGGTCATGATAAGTACCTGAAATAGAAACTGTAATCTATCAACTTCTGGATACCTTGAACTGGAAAATGTTCAGGGGAACATTTACGCTGTAAAAAAGTATTTTATATATCACTGACAAGCTTATTTATTCCAAAACTGATTCACTTAAAACAAAAATAAATCAATAAATGAGAACTATTTATAATAATAATAATAAAGTTGGAAGGGACCTTGGAGGTCATCTAGTCCAACCCCCTGCTCAGGCAGGAAACCCTATACCATTTCAGACAAATGGCTGTCCAGTCTCTTCTTAAAAACTTCCAGTGTTGGAGCATTCACCACTTCTGGAGGCAGGTTGTTCCACTGGTTAATTGTTCTAACTGTCAGGAAGTTTCTCC
>NW_015387117.1:291939-304377 GCF_001527695.2 Protobothrops mucrosquamatus
GGCTTCTCTCCTTGATTAGTTTCCATCCGTTGCTTCTTGTCCTGCCTTCAGGTGCCTTGGAAAATAGCTTGACTCCCTCTTCTTTGTGGCAGCCCCTGAGATATTGGAATACTGCTATCATGTCCCCCTTCGTCCTTCTCTTCATTAAACTAGACAAACCCAATTCTAGCAGCCTTTCCTTATATGCTTTGGCCTCCAGTCCCCTAATCATCTTTGTTGCTCTTCTCTGTACTCTTTTCAATTGTTTTACCCAGGAAATCATAATGACTTTCATTGTTGTGTTTTGCAACTTCCAAACTGAAGCCATAAAGTTGAAAGTGAACAGAAAAAATATTAGGTTAACATATTACAAACACACACATACACTCACACACACAAATGCACCCTAGAGGTGATCCATGACTTACTTTGAGAATTGAGACCAGAATTTCCATTGTTAATCAAGGTGGTTATTAAGTGAATCAAGCCCAATTTTATGACCTTTTTGCTATGGTTGTTAAGCAAATCACTGCAGTCATTAAATGAATCATGCAGTCTTTAAGTGAAACTGACTTTTCCCATTGACTTTGCTTGCCGGAAAACATCTAGGAAGGTCATGAATGGTGATCACCTGACCCCAGAATGCTGCAGGCATTGTAGTAAATACACGTCTGATGCCAAGCAACCAAATGTTGAACACGTGAGCCGTGGGGATGCTGCATTGGTTGTAAGTGTGAGGACTGGTTGCAAGTCACATTTTTTTTCAATGCTGTTGTAACTTTGAGCAGTCACTAAATGAATAGTTATATGTCGAGGACTACTGTACTAGTTTTAAAGGCCTTGGTAACTACAATGGATGGTTAAAAATTGCAGTCTTCCCAGCTGTTTTATGTGTGCTATATACAGTATGAATGAGTTTATTTATTGAGTCAAAATGATGTAGCCGCCCACCTCATTCAAGGTGATTCACAACAATAGAGAAAAAGCTAGAATATAAAAACAACAAATACAAATATAAAAGACTGCAGTAAAAAAATATCCTTAAAAGAAAACAGAAATGCAACCCTCAAGAAAGGAAATAAAAATGAACCCTCAACAATGGAGCCATTTAATTAGGTCTCCAGTTTCCTGAAAGCTCAAGGCCAGGTCACATAAACAGGTCTTGAGGGTCTCTCAGATTATCAAAAGGGATTGGGAATAATCTAATTTTGAGGGGAAGAATATTTCATAAGGTGGTCACCACAGCAGAAAAGGCCTGTCTCGTGGACCCACCAAATGTAGATCCCTAGCTGAAAGACACGGCCACAAAAGGTTTTAAAGGTTAAAACCAGCACCTTCCATTGGACCTGGAAGCAGACTGGCAAAAAAAAAAAAAATCCAGTTTGCGAAGCAGAGGTGTTATATGAATTGTCCTAGAAGCACACATAAATGCCCACCCTGCTGCATTTTCTACCAACTGAACCTTCTGGATAGTCTTCAAGGGCAGCCCCACGTAGAACATTTTGGAGTAGTCCAATCTGGAGGTGACTACAGCATGAGTGACTGTAAGCAGAGTCTGCTGATCAGGGAAGAAGTGCAAGTGATGCACGAGACAAACCTGGGCAAGGTTCTCCTTGTTCCTCAAGCAGGAGTTGAGAATCTAGAAGTACCTCCAGACTGCACATTGCATCTGTATGGGGTAGTGAAATCTCATCAAACACCAAAGATGGCCTAATATTCAATCAGTTGGCCTCCTTGGGTCTTGCCAGGGTTCAGCTGAAGCTTAATGTCCCCCATTCAGACACTACCAGTCTCCAGACACAAGGATAAGAAATTTATGGCATTGCTTAATTCACCAGGGACAGAGATGTACAACTGGGTGTCATACAATACCTCACCCATACTGACAGAGGATATTACCTAGTGGCTTATACAGATGTTGAAAAGGAAAGGAAAACCCCCAAACCCTGTGGCAAATATTACATGTAGATAATAGTTAGATGGAATTAATATAAAAAAGAAAAGTATATTATTTTTGCAGGCATTGCTGTGTCTTTTCTACTGATTAAGCAAGAAACCAAAGTAATTACTTGGTTTTCTACTGCTTGCTTTAATGAGAACCCCAGAAGAACTAGCTGCAGTGAATCTGCAAGAGTTTCAACTGTACAGGCAGCCAGTTTTAATTAAATAATAGTGTAAGTTTACTAACAGACTGCATCCATGATAACAATTACATCACAGGTCTAAGATACTGGATAGATATTTTTGTGCTAAAATGGAACTGATATTTTATATAATGGGGTAATTACTGATCTCACTGCATTAATAAAGCTTTAAAGAGAGTCACATTTGAATTTGGTAGCTTCAGAAGAATCATGCTTCAGCCAGACTGACCCACACCAGATAGGAAGCTTCCAACATGGGATTCAGTTTCCAAGATGAGCTTTCAAATTATCCAGACGAGAATTGGGGCTGCCAGGTTGGGACCCAAACCAAACATTGAAACTTAGGCACGACCATATTTCACTTACCAGCCTTTTATTTTTCTGTTTCCAAGCACTGCGATTTCAAATCACCTCAACCCAGCTGGACTATTTGCTCCCCTATTTTATACTGATAGCCATTACGCTGAAATTGCCTGCTATTCCTCTGCTCGTCTTGCAAAGTACAAGGGGTTGGATTTGTTCTGTTTTGTGCCTTTTGATTATACTGCTATATTCTGAAAGCTTTGGTGAGACCCTGGGGTATAGTAATTTTACCTTCGAGAACTTAACATTTTTTAAGTTATTATATAACAGTGCAATTTTATAGGATTACTAAACTTTGTTATTTTATTTCCCTATGGCAATTAAATGTGCATTGATGTTGTG
This sequence comes from Protobothrops mucrosquamatus, assembly GCF_001527695.2. Lineage (NCBI taxonomy): Eukaryota > Metazoa > Chordata > Lepidosauria > Squamata > Viperidae > Protobothrops > Protobothrops mucrosquamatus. Next base: position 294,768 of record NW_015387117.1, read on the forward strand.
GATTATTTTCCCCACAGACACAGTCAGATGGAATTGGAATGGGACATTATAGAGTGTCAATCCTGGCAAATTGCAACAATCTTAGAAAATTAAACTGCTTTGTGCTTTGTTGATCTGGTTGTTGTTTCCGATTCCTTTTCTGCCGATTCAGTTCGCATAACCAAGTCAATCAGAGCTTTACTGCTCATAGAGGAATAGACATGCTATTGTTAAATATATATATATAAACCTTCTGATGGCTGAAGTATGTGTCTATAAGTAGTTTTCCTGTTTGAAGATCATTTGTTCTGAGATTTCAAAAAAGCTGTTTACAAAAAAGAATTCGCTTCCTTTGGAGTGACAGAAAAGGGCTGGGTATGGGTGCTGAGAGATAAAGCTGCCATCCTACATCAACATTTCTAATGTTTTTCTCTTTCTGTTTTCTTTGCTTTTTCATCATAATAATGTTTTCTTCAGGGTTTGTTTTTTTTAGGGGGGGGGAAATATGTACAGGGTTAAACTGGGGCAAACTCCAGCCAAGGTCACAATTTCCAAGATGGCTGTCCCTAACAATATAATGGGGAATGAGAAGCTACAGGCTGAACCCATCCTGCTCACTCACTCATCACATTTCCTTGTGCCCTGATTTATTTCATTGAATAAGTGGGGATGACATGTCCTTTGTTTCTCACATTTCCCTCCATCATTCACCCCACAAGAACAGCTACCAGCCCTGTAGCTAGTGCCTTTGTACCAATCTGTAAAAAGCAGAATACGGTATGCACAATTCTATTGTCTCCAAGGCTTAGCATGATATGTTAAGGCAGTGGTTCTCAACCTTTTTAATGCCGTGACCCCCAACCGGTCGTAAGTCGAGGACTAAACCGGTCGTAAGTCGAGGACTAAACTGGTCGTAAGTCGAGGACTACCCAACCGTCGTAAGTCGAGGACTTTCCCTGCCTGGGAGCACCGCACATGCGTGGTTCCACCCCCTGCGCCAGCCGAGGCGTAGCTGGCAAGCGGCAGAGATAGAGCAGGCCGACCACCAGCTGGCCCAGCTCAAGGGAGGTAAGGCACCCGCCGGAAAAGGGGAAAAAATGGTGGACAGCCTTACTTGGCGACCCCCGTGAAATGGTCAATCGACCCCAAATGGGGTCGTGACCCATAGGTTGAGAACCGCTGTGTTAAGGACTGAAAACCAAAAGAGGTTTTTGGGAAAGTTCATTAATTTAAAGAGATAACATTTGTGTCTTAAACAGACATATTTTGTAACTCCTTCAGAAGTGATATTGTCTTACAGTTAGAGGCCTATCCACTGTGGGATCTCTAGGGGCACAAATGTTTTGCTGGTAGACAACAGTATCTACTAGGGATGTCAAAAAAGGCAAGATAGTGTTTGGGGCATCATTTGCTATGACGCCCCACCTCTTTGCTATGGGCATCTACATTGTATATGTGTATAAAGGGGGAGGACTTTGTATTCTATGACCATCACTTCATCTATGAGACTTCTCCTATAGACATCTTTGCTGATAGGACACGTGCCAATAGGGTTAGTATGAATGTCTCTCTGTACTGTAATGTATGTATATTATATTGTAATTGTGTTGAAATCATTGCTTAGCCTTTGTAAGCCAATTTGTTGCTGCGACTTCTGCTTATGTATTCTGTGCCTTCTCACATGCAAACACATGTGATAGGATGGCCTTTGAATTCCATAAAAGGAAAGGGCAGGATATGTATTATGACGTCAATTCTAATTTGTTTCTGCTGTGAAATCAAAGCAAAATACCACTGAATTGTGTTAGACATTATTTTTCCACTCTTTACCAAGTCTTAGCATGCATTATTCAACCAAGCAATTATCTCATGAAAAATAAATAAGACCATTCCTGGGGGATACTTTTGTACCACTATCAAAACTAGCATCATACAATCTAAAATTAGTTTCAGGATAGATGGGAAAAAAGTAAACATTTTTAAGGAAAAATCCTCTTAAAGTATTTATCAGTTTCTGTTGGCCATACCTGATATGTGCACAAAAGAGTTCACATATGTGGGTAGAGTTTTAAAAAAAATCATAAAATGTTGCAAAAATGAGAGATATACAGTAGAAAGGAGGGAAGAAAAAAAAATCATAAGTGAAAATGAACCTCAAAAGTTTGTCACTTGCTGTATTTGTTGAATCCCCACTGTAATAAACCAGCAACTTCTCTTTCGGGCTTTCAATTTGGGGTGAAGATAAACAGACAGAAGATAAACAGTGTAACTATATTGGTTTATAGATTAGCAATTGTCCACATACTCAGAATAGCCTCAAATATAGATGTTCCTTTTCTCTAAATACTGTCTTTAGCTACGTGGAACATGTTCCACAGATATGTTATAGTCTGTTTGATTATCTCAATATCCAGCTATTAACAGACACTGTGTTTCTATTTGTTTTTCACATTAAAAAAAGGGGGGGGAGAGAAAAGAATTGATTTGACATAGTTGTTCCATTTTTTCTTAGGGCAACATATTAAGTAAAGGTAGAGGAGTCTCCGCAGATTTTACTCTGCCAGTCTGTAATGGGCGGTGCTCATCTCCATTTCAAGGCCATTCAAAGCCAGAGCTGTCTGAAGACATTTCCATGGTCAGGTGGCCAGCATGACATCACTGAGCACTGTTACCTTCCCACCAAAGTGGTACCTATTTATCTACTTGCAGGACAAGAAGCAACGGGTGGAAACTAATCAAGGAGAGAAGCAATCTAGAACTAAGAAGAAACTTCCTGACAGTGAGAACAATTAACCAATGGAACAACCTGCCTCCAGAAGCAGTGAATGCTCCAACACTGGAAGTTTTTAAGAAGAGATTGGACAGCCATTTGTCCGAAATGGTATAGGGTTTCCTGCCTGAGCAGGGGGTTGGACTAGATGACCTTCAAGGTCCCTTCCAACTTTACTATTATAATAATTATTATTATTATTATTATTATTATTATTATTATTATTATTATTATTATTTGCATGCTTTCAAACTGCTAGGTTGGCAGGAGCTGGGGCGAGGACTGGAATTCACTCTGTCATACAATGCATGGGTCTTGAACCTGGGCTGCCCGCTTTCCAGCCATCAAGCCGAGTGTCTTAATAGCTGAGCCATCACGTCTCAACATATTATCATTACTCAATCAAGTGGGTGTGATGCACAATGGACATGTATCTAATTTTGGATCTTCCACATACATTGGACTGACTCAAGTGTTATACCCATTGAACTCTAATACCTGTAGAGGATATAAGGATGGATAAAACTGGTCCAAGCCATAAATTTATAATTCCTTACTCTTCCTCTCACACATTAATATGTTCATCTGGCATAAAACAATTACGATTCCCGTAGTTGGTGTAAAATATAAAATTTAACATATACTTGAGAAAGCTTTAAATTTAACTTGACCACAAAACAGGTGATTTTGCAGTTACGGTAATGTGACAAACATTTTGGTACCAAGAATTGCAAGATCATACTTTCCCCCCTGATGTTTAAATTGTGGAGATTCTAGCAGCAGTGAACAAAATATTGCTGATTCCTAAAGAGCAGGGGTCCCCAACCCCGGGATCCCAACTGTGTTAGTGACGAACGAGCTCTTGAGTGTGCAAAGCTCCATACTTGAAACCACCCCCTCTCTCCCCTCCACCACTACCACCACCGCTGCCGGTCCACAGAGCCTGAAATGTTGGGGATCCCTTGTTTAGAGTAAATATTTGTATTAGACCCTACAAATGCATTCAGCAAAGAAAGTTGTGCACACATATATTCATTCTTTATGTTTTTCAGTCCAGAAGGAAAAGACATAGGGACATGACCACAAGTCGAATAGGTTCTCTTTTCTTCACAATCAATTCAGCAAAAAGAAGAGCTTTTTTTGTTCACGCGTGCTGGTTTATAAGAAATTGTATATCATCCATGCAATAACTTAAGAAAATGTTCTTTAATTTGGGCTAAAGATGATGACATTGATTTCTATTTCCATATTTTATTCCACTCTTGTTTCTTAATTTTGTATTGGAATTATTATTCTCAAAACATTTTCAAGCCAATTAGAGACTGATGTGTTTGTTCTGAGACAATATTGCATAATATACAGACAAATCCTTTAGATGAATCTGAAAGATTCATTACCACTACTTCAAAATTTGTCAAGGGTTTATTTGCTTGAGCTTTTATTTCTGAATTAAGAAGAAAGGATCTAAGTTATAATTGAAATAGCCAAGCACATTCTGAAGAAGTTAACTCATTAATTATCAACTCTAAATTAATAGGATTGCCAGAATGATAAAAATCCTTTAGCCTGTATAATTTCTAATTAATCTTTGATTTGTAAAATGCAGTAACAGATAGAGGGATTTTAGGATGGCTACAAATAGAAGTAATAATAATAATAATGATAAAGTTGGAAGGGACCTCGGAGGTCATCTAATCCAACCTCCTGCTCAGGCAGGAAACCCTATACCATTTCGGACAAATGGCTGTCCAGTTTCTTCTTAAAAACTTCCAGTGTTGGAGCATTCATCGCTTCTGGAGGCAGGTTGTTCCACTGGTTAATTGTTCTAACTGTCAGGAAGTTTCTCCTTAGTTCTAGGTTGCTTCTCTCTTTGGTTAGTTTCCACCCGTTGCTTCTTGTCCTGCCTTCAGGCGCTTTGGAGAATAGCCTGACTCCCTCTTCTTTGTGGCAGCCCCTGAGATATTGGAAGACTGCTATCATGTCCCCCCTTGTCCTTCTCTTTGTTAAACTAGACATACCCAATTCCAGCAACCGTTCCTTATATGCTTTAGCCTCCAGTCCCCTAATCATTTTTGTTGCTCTTCTCTGTACTCTTTCTAGAGTCTCAACATCTTTTTTACATCGTGGTGAACAAGGGAGATCTAAAGTTTTAGCCATTTCATCCAGATTTTAAAATTAGGACTTCAAAAAGGATTGTCATTGGCTTTAAATCTTTTAACAGTGTTTGATAGGAAAAAAATATTTTTTTAATATCTCAGCAGGTTTCTTCTGGGGCTCCCATTTCCACCCAGAGTTTAGTTTCCACCTCTGCATGTACAATAACCATACAATAGTTTGTAAATGAAAAGCACCACAATGAAAAAATGGAATTCTGAACCTACTTTAAATATAATCTTTTCCCTGCAAGTTTAAAATTAACAAATAAATGAAAATTAATAATTTTTGCCATTATCTAAGAGTTAAGGGAAATAGGAATATGGGCAAAACTTGAAGCAACAATTTAGGGAGTAAAACTATTTTAGTGGCTGCAGTTCTTCCAAGCCATGATAACTTTATATTTTCATATTTCCTGATATATTTTTTTATTTTAATAGATTTTAATTATAAAATTAAGGAGTAAAGTTCACTCTACAAAGCTGAGATAGTGTTTTGGAAAGATTTGACTCCTAAATGCCATATTTATTTTTGCCCATTTTTGGAATACTAAGGATTTTAAGTTTCTGCTGAAAAAAAGTTTTGTTCCAACTTTAGAACATAACAATTCAGAGTTTAAAAGTTTTATTTTTAAGTTTGCCACAGCCTCAAATTTTTGTCACTTTCTCTTTTAGCTTAGGAACTTCACAAATCATTTCTGCTAATGTTAAAGCTATGTCATCTGCATAGAGATTGGTTTTATGTTCAGATTTGTAGATTAAGAAGCTTCTGATAAGCTATTTACATCTAACAGCTTGAGATACAGGTTCAATGGCAAGTGCTAATAATAAGAGAGATAATAGACATCCCTGTTTTGTGCCCAGCTTATCCTTATGATAGATACCAATTGGCTAATCTCAGTATTTCCTATTGGAAGTGGAATGGTCATGAAATCCTTAGACAAAATATAAAAATGGAGCTCATCTCTTCAAAATCCAATAAAGGTTTGATGAAAGAAAACAGATTTATTACTAGACACCTGGTAAATGTTGCTTGAATTATTAACAAGGAGTGTGGAGTGCTCCTTTACAGTAAGACCTGAAGTTATTGTGACAATGTAATGTATGTGAAAAAGACCTTGGGATCTTACCTAGGGAATGTCAGATAACAGCATAGCCTGCAGCTCCATATTGGGTGGAACAAGAATATTAGAAGACACCTTCCCTAAGTTCTCAGACTGTAAATATGATAGTGGGAGAACTATACTTTCAAATTTGCAAGATTCTGCTAATGTACCTTTACATTAATATAGAATTAGTTTATCTGGTTGTATTTCTTGTTTGCCCTACCTGGTAAGGCTGATAGGTACATTATATTTTTACTTGGAAGTTAATTCCTGGTAGAATTCATGTATATTTAAAGGAAGGAAAAGCTAGCTATGTTGGTGCTGCTTGGTAACTATATATAAACTCCAACTTACTCCAATCTTAGAAGCATTTTTGTAATAATTTCTCAGAATTTAGAAGAGTTAAGAAGATACACTATTATTTTATATAGAAGGCTTATTTTTTTCATAACCATGGCTGTTATCTTGGAACCATCTCATATCACACAAACAATATTAGGTGACTATTGGTATTCGAACTGGTATAGCAATGTTGTAATTCAGTATTACTTGAATTGCTAAACTACATGTTCAGGGTCACCTATAGGATCAAATGCTTTATCAAAATGCTACAAGTAGCATCATAATACAAGCCGATCTGTTTCATACAAGTCATGACACATAAAAGGCACAGCAAGATGTTCTGAAATTCTCATGTCCCTAAGGATAGTGGTATGATAGATAGACAGACAGACAGACAGACAGACAGACAGACAGACAGACAGACAGACAGACAGACAGACAGACAGACAGACAGATAGATAGATATAGTATGATGTGGTCAACACAAGGGATGACTTTTCTGTAATCTAGGAATCACCTACCAATTGCTCTTTGAGGAACAGTTGGCCCTGAAGTGACCGAAGGGAAACATTGATATCCTAGAGACAATAGAAGAAAAGAAGTGTCAGGTTTGGGGCAGGAAGGGATTTTTTTTGGGGGGGGGGGCGGAAGAGTTGGCTGGAATTTGGGATGAGGTGGTTACTTCAGGCAGGACTTCAAAATGGGTTGGTTTTGTATCCTTCAGGATCATAAGTGGGGTTTTGTAATTCTGTGTTAAGAACGTGGAATCTTATCACCTTTAATAAGTTGATTTTTTAAAAAATCTCTAGTGTCTACCTCAACCTGGCTAAACTACAGACTCCCAAAACTTTTGTTTGGTTTCCTTCCCATAGTTTATCCATAGCGAGAGGAAAATTTATTTTTTCAAACTTCTCCTGGATTGATTTTTTAATTCCTCTTCAATCCAGAGAGCTGGTGGAGAAGGGAAAACAAGGAAAAACCAGTTTTTTTTGTGAGGGAGGCAAACCTTAATTTGCCAGTTTTAATTCATCTCCAGGTGCAGGTAATCTCAGAACTAAACTGCCTGAGACATACAATGATGCAAAGAATTTTAAAGATGAATGTTGCAAAGAAACCACATATACATATAATGATGGAAGAATACTGAAATCCCCACAATGGAGGAATGGATTGTGAAAATGTCAGACCTGACAGAAATAGCAAAACTGGCCTGTTTGGTCAAGGAGAAAACAAAAAGTATTTTTCTGAAACACTGGAAAACTTTTATGGACTTTTTGCTAAAAGAAAATGGTGAAATTATTTATGGATTTAATGATTGAAAAAGATGAGGATTAAACAAGGGCTGAAGGGACTCAGTTAAGAGGCAGGAACAATGATGGGTTTGTTAATAACTGCTGAAAAAGAGGGTTGTTTTAGTTAAATCAATAAAAATATCTATCTATTCCACAGGTGTCAAACTCGCTATGTCACATAATGTGTCGCGACCTATCGCAACTTTTTTTGCATGGCTGGAGCTGGGGCCTCTGTGTGACGCAACTGGCCCATGGGCTGATAGTTTGACACCACTGATCTATACAAAAAGAACTGGCATACCTGTCTTTTTCAACTATCCAGCATGCATCAGCAATATTGTCTCTTGTTTCTTAATATTTTCTAAAGCCAGCTCAAGCACTGGGTATCTCTTTTCAAATAGGTCTTGAAGGGGATTTTTTTTTCTTGGAGGGTACATTTAAATCAGAGTCAAAGACCCAATTATATTACAGCCAAATTGATATATTAACATGAAGCAATGATCTAGAGAGGAGTAGTGTGCAAGGCCCTATTATAGACATCTGTAAATTATTATTATTTATTTAATTGGTTGTGTTACAATTATAGAAAATTGTCATGGCCCAATACTCAGAATCTAAGCTGCTCCAATTGAATTAGTAGAATGTCAGCCTCAGGAGATATCAGCTAGGAATCACCTGAGGCTGATCAAATACTGGCACCATTGGATCATCTGGAGCAGTCAGATGATGACATGCAGCTGCCAAGCCCTCATACCTGATAAGCAGAGCAAGGACAGGCAATGTGGCTCCTTGCCAAGCAAGAGAATAACTCTCCCAATTAAAGACTTTTGGTTACAGCCTGATTTAAGAGGCAGCCTTGACCCATGCTTGTCCTGTAGAAACAAGTATTTAATTTCCTACCCTGGCATATTATTCCTGTGAATCTTGTTTGTGATCCGCTGGCCTTGGCACTTTGAACTGGATTTTGATTACTCCTGTTGAAAATGAAACCATTTAGGCAAATTTTCTTTGTAATTCAAGACTTTGATGATCTACATTTCTTCCCTTGCCTGCTGTTATCTGCTCAGCTGTGAGTAAGCTTTCCTCACTTAGCAACTGTGTGTGGATTTGAGACTTGAAACAGGATAGTAAATTAGCAACAATATCATAGATCATTATTGTCAGAGCATGCACAGTCTTATTCCGCTGAGGTAACCCAGGAGTAAATACAGTAAACCATGGTTTGTATTTAAATGGTGGTTTATATTACAATATCTACAAATATACACTAGAAACAAGTTTGCCATTAGCAAACTCCAGAGCAATTACAGCAGGAAACAGGATGAGAGATAACATAACAGCAAAAGACCTTCCCTTTTATACTCTGGCTCTTAAAGGGATACACACACCTGCTGAGTCATTCCTATATTGCATCATCCATCTTACATTACATTACATCATTACATAAGCTGTTTAGCTATTAAATTATAACCTTGACAATTATAATCCTCTATTAGATCATTATAATCCTCCTACTCGATAAGATAGAAAAATGTGGATTAGACAGCATCATCAACAAATGGATTGGTAACTGGGTGACCAACTGCACTCAAAGTGTAGTCCTTAATGGAACTGCAGCTACATTATTATTATTATTATTATTATTTATTATTTATTGGATTTATATCCCGCCCTTCTCCTTGCGGACTCAGGGCAGCTGACAATCGACTAAAAATACACCAATAACAATTACAAAATTAAAATTAATTAAGAAGAAATATTTAAATATCGTCTAATTAAAATATGATTAAAACCCCTCTAAAAATTGCCCTAGACCAGTCCCGCTTGTTGGAATAGCCATGTCTTAAGGGCGCGGCGGAAGGAAGGGAGATCAGGGATCACCCTGATCTCTGGGGGCAGCTCATTCCAGAGGGTGGGAGCTCCCACAGAGAAGGCCCTCCCCCTTGGGGTCGCCAGCCGGCACTGTCT
>NW_015387117.1:305518-333703 GCF_001527695.2 Protobothrops mucrosquamatus
AACATGTGGTCGCATTCAGCCTCCCCAGGATCCTGTCCACATCCTCGGGAGCCACAGAGTCAAACTCCTCCCATATAATCGTCTCAAGACCTGCTCTCTCCACCTCCCCCAGGGGCACCCAGTCGGAGTCCAACCCCTCCCGGATCCGAGCGACTTTATCATTCAGATATTGTGCAAAGTCCTCAGCCCTCCCCACCAGAGGGCCCCCTCGCTCAGTTGAAGGAGGGAGCGGGTCACCCTGAAGAGGGTTGCCGGGCGATTATCTGATGATGCAATGAGGGTGGAGTAGTAGTTAGACCTCGCCACCCTCATTGCCACAAGGTAGGATCTAACATGTGTCCTTACCTGTGTACATGGAAAGAAGTATGCAATAGGGTACTCTAAGGCTCTGTGTTAGGCCCAGGACTCTTCAATATCTTCACCAATACTTTAGATGAGGGGATGGATGGGGAACTCATCAAATTTGCATACAACATCAAGCTGGCAGGAATAGTCAGCACTCCAGAAGAAAGACTTAAGATACAGAAGGATCTTGACAGACTTGTACATTGGGCCCTATCTAATAAAATGAAATTAAATTTTGAAAAAAGCAAGATTCCACATTTAGGCAAGAGAAACCAAATGCACAGGTGTAGTATAAGTGGTACCTGGCTCAATAGTAGTAACTGTAAGAGGGATCTTTGAGTCCTAGTGGACAATCACTTAAATATGAGCCAGCAGTGTGCTGCAGCTGCCAAAAAACCCAACACAACCCTAGACTGCATTAACAAAAGGATAGAATCAAGATCATGTAAAGTCTTAATACCACTGTATAATACCATGGTGAGATCACACTTGGAGTACTGCATCCAGTTTTGGTCACCACAATGTAAAAAAGATGTTGAGGTTCTAGAAAGTGTACAGAAAAGAGTAACAAGGATTATTAGGGGACTGGGGGATAAAACATATAAAGAATAGTTGCTGGAATTGAGTGTGTCTAGTTTAATGAAGAAAAGGAAGAGGGGGGACATGATAGCAGTGTTACAATATCTCAGTGGTTGCCCCAAAGAAGAGGGAGTCAAGCTATTCTCCAAAGCACCTGAAGGCAGGACAAGAAACAATGGATGGAAACTAATCAAGGAGAGAAGCAACCAAAATTTAAGGAAAAACTTACTGACAGAACAATTAATCAGTGGAATGAGTTGGCTCCAGAAGTTGTGAGTGCTCCAGCACTGGAGGTTTTTAAGAAGAGATTGGACAACTATTTATCTGAAATGGTAGGGTTTCCTGCCTGAGCAGAGGGTTGGACTAGAAGACTTCCAAGGTCCCTTTTAACTGTGTTATTCTGTTAATCCTCATTCCTGCTAAGGTTAGCCTTACTGATTTAGTTTAAGTCATATATCTATTAAATATATATAAAATGAGAGGCAGATAAAGGAGTTATTTCCCTTATGCACTCATACTTTTAATTAAATATTGTTATTTTTGCTAAACTATTATCTAAAAGCTTTGGTTCTCAGTGCTTAGTGTTAACAGTTGCCAGACACTTATTAACCTTCGTGGTTGCCTTGCGTTTTTGCACTTTCACTGTCTTGTTAATACCTTGTTACCTCAGGTGCAGCTGAGACATCTAGGTGCCTGACTGCTTTTAGCTGAGTTTTCAATAATGTTTATAAGAATATATATGTAAATTGGGCCCAAAATCAAATCCCTCAAGTTTCTTTACAGGCTCTAATATGTTTTGATCCTAAACCTTATTTTGCTTGTCTGTGAAGTTATAATTACTTGTCTGTTATGTCTCCTTTATTTAATATGGTATTTAGAGCAACATCTTCCTTTTATTGCAATAAAACAATACAATTATTAGAGAAGAAAGAAAAGTAGTGTATAAGTAGAAATAGAAAAGAAAAAGAGAAAAGTAGAAATAGAAAAGAAAAAGAGAAAAAGGGAAGATTATAAAGTGGCTTAGATTTTTTTGATAGCAGTTATAAACATATCTATATTTTACTCTCTCTAATCATGATTTCCTTCTTTTCTAAAAACTCCCTTTTCTAATTCTTAAACCGATAAATCACAAGTTCATTTTTCTCTTTTTTTCAGCAAAAAGGCCATAAAGGGTTTCCAGTCACTGATACTTGTAGTTATTTTAAAGTTTCTCCATCTTTGCACCTATAGTCTTGCAGCAATAATTATATATAAAAATAATCTTTCATGTCTTTTTTCTAATTGAGTGTTCATTCGTTCCAGCAAGCAAATTTCTGGTCTCAGTTGAATGTTGATCTTTAAAATTATATCATTACATGTATTTGAACTCAGAAATATCTGGCTTTTTTTTTTTTTTACAAATCTATCAAGCATGACAAAATGACTCTTCATGTTTACATTTCCAACATAAATTTGAAATACCTTTTTATTCTCTGCACAATTTTTCCAGAGTCATATATCAGTGGTACATCATTTTATAAAAACATCACTTTTAGGTTAGAACCTAATGCAAATTTCAATCCTTTTAAGCACATATTTATTTAATTTATATAGCTGCCAATCTCAGACTCTGGTCAGCATACAACAAAAATTTCCTATTGTTTTTCCCACCTTCAGTATATTGTGTCCAAATTTCTTAGCCAATTTATCATACAGTCTTGCATTTGTTGTTCTGTTTCAAATTTTAATTAAAGTGCTCATGTGTTAGGAGTTACATGTTCACCATGTGTACATAGTTCAATTTCAAATTCAAATAATATCTTGAATATCACTGTTCAATACTTCCATAGCTAAGATAAATAATAATAGTGATAAAAGGCAACCCTGTCTACTCCTTTTCTACATGCCACAGGTTTTCCTTAATTCTCTGTGCCTTTTGTGAGATATAAATCAATTTTATCCCTCTGATAAAATCCCCACTAAAATCCATACCTTCCACAATTTTAAACAAGAAATTCTGTTTAAATTGTTAAAGGCCTTTTTGTTGCTTGCTTTTTATTAGGTTGTTGTAATTATTCCAAAATATCCAACTTCTTTTAGGTAAAATCCATACTAGTCTTCATTATAGAATAAAGTTCTATGAAACCATTTTCATTGTCTCGGATAAAATAATTATAAATAACTTGTAATCATTCAGTAATGATATTGATAATTTTTTGATGAAGTCTTCACCTTCTTTAGCTATTAATACTATATTGGCCTGCATCCAACTATTTGATACCTTTCATGATTATCAAAGGTGCTTTTTCACGAGGCAACTGGACTTTTCGTTTTTTTGAAGCAAAAAAAAAAAAGACTGAGTATCTCCATAGATACCTTTCATGATGTTTTGAAAATGTTGTATTAGTTCATCTTCAAAATATTTATAATAAGAGGTTGGTAATCCATCTGGTTCGGGTGCTTTCCCTGCCTTTATTGTAATGGGTCCATTCATTAATTGTTCTGTTTTTCCTGTGATCTTCAGTACATTTTGTTTCTTTAAATATTCATCAACTTTTGTCAGAGGAATTTCTTCTCCTTTATATACCATTGTTGAAATATTTTTTGCATCTTTAGACTATGTTTATTATAGTATTTCTATCTTATAATGTTAATATTTTTCTTCTTTCCTCCATTTATATACCAACCATTTCCCTCGCTTAATTGCAAATTCAGAATTATTTTGTTTTCATTTTTCATTCATTTTTATTTCCATTTCTCTTACTATTAAGAAAGACAATTGCTGTTGTAAAAGTTTAATTTTTGTGAAAACATTTTCTGTTTGAGGAATTTCTTTTTTTTATTTTTATCTGATTTAAAATCACTTTTTTTGTTTACTATTTTGCTGTATAAAATATCCCTTCATAAATGGTGATTTTACTTGCATCCCAAACTGTTCTCATATCTGTACCCATATTAAGATTATTATCATCAAAAAATGTTTTAACTTTTCCATTGTCATTTCTTTCTGCAGCAATATTTCATGTAGCCTCTATCTAAAGGAACTGGTTTTCCTTTTAAATACTAAAATCACTGGATTGTTATCTGAAAAACACTTTGGCAGTATCTCCATTTTATAAAACATTAGTAACCAAATTCTTATATATTCTGTAAAACAACATTTTCCAATCTGTTGGCTGCTATGTCATTCTCCAGATTTGTTGGCTTAACTTGATTAAAACCCTTTACTGGGTTTGTTTGTTTGTTTGTTTGCTATTTTCTGTCCATTCTCCATCAATTTCTGCAGCCTTCTGACTTGGTCATGAGCAGAATGGTTATTAAGCATCATATTTTAGTGCTATAGAATATTTTAAGTAAGTAGTGAATATCTTCCAAAAGGTCCTGGATGTTGAAATCTCTAGTGTACAAAAATTTAATATATTCCATCTTTGTTTGATCTTAGATTCAGTTACTGTCCATTGGTGTCCTTTCGTATACCAGTGCAAAGTTGGAACTTCTTCTGAGTCCAGAGATATTTTGGAAAACTTTTCTGGTTTCTTGTTTTTCTGTGTCTGTATATATCTTCAATGTCTTTATTGATGTTTTTGTCTCTTCTAGCAGCTCTGATACCTTTTAGGTTCCTTCCTGAGATCTCTGCCCTTATGGACTTCACTTTCTCCTCTTTGCAATTTTTACAATTTGTTCTGACATCCAGTTTGCTTTCTTTTGTTTCTTGGTCTTCTGCAGTCTTTTTTCATCTTACAATTTCTTTGATTTCATTCTACAGTTTCTCTGGTTCCCTGTGCATGAGGTTCAGGACTTCAAAGCAATTTCTGATGCCTCTTGAAAATGGAAATCTTATTATGGAAAACTGGTTGGTTTTCTTCTTCAGCATGACTATATGAGCAGTTCATGGTCCGTTTCACAGCCAGGCCCTGGCCACATCTTTGCTATTATAACAGATCTTCCATCTCCTTGTACCAACAAAATAGTCAATTTAATTTGTCTGTACTCCATTTCATGGCCGTCTATATAAGGTATTTTGGATGTTAGAAGGCTGTGTTAGCAATGAAGAAATTGGCAGGGAGTGATACACTGTTTGTTCTGCCTCTTTTCCATTTTTTTTAAGCTATATATTTCAACTAAGTCTCCCTCTGTTCTCTTTCCAGCTTTACTGTTCCATTCTCTAACCACAAATGGCAGATTTTGCTTGCATGTTTTGCCAATCTCAGATTGACCATAAAGCTCATCAGTTCCTCTTGTTTTGCATCAATAAACTTGGATAATTGTCATATGAAATACTTTTCTGTGAAATCTGGTATTTGGTCATGGGCTGCATTGTACCAAAGTATTATTCTTTGTACTATGTCTTTATTAACCATGGAATTAACTTTGTTGCTTCTTTATATTTCATATCCTGAGTTATATAGGGTATGATCTTCTGACTGAAAGTGCTCAATTCCAATTTCAATATGCTGAGGCCTAAGAAGTCAATATGAAGTCTATTTATGTCTATGGAGATTGTCAGTCATCCAGGTCATAATTGTCCCAAAGATGCTTTTTCACGAGGCAACTTCTTTGAAGATGTTTTGCTTCTCATCCAATAAGCTAAAGAAGCTTCTTGGATGAGAAGCAAAATGTCTTCAAAGAAAAACAAGAAAATCCAGTTGCCTCACGAAAAAGCATCTTTGGGAGAAGTCTATTTATGTTTCACTGTGTTGGATTTTTCCATGCTTTGGTTTATTACACTGAATGTTCCTATTATGGCTATGTCTTTGCAGCTTCAAATTTTATTTTCTAGATGGCAGTGTCAGAAACTAAATGTCCCAAAGGCTTTAATCTACCTGTTTTATAAACATCATTAGTACTTCAATAAAAGTTCCTCAGCAATTCTTCAATTATATGTTGAGTTCTATCCAACTTGAGAGCCCATCATCTGGTATTATATCATCAATCACTTGATAATATCCATCTATATTATATCTTGGTTAAAAAACAGAAGCAGTTTACCATTGCCTTCTCCTGCACAGTGTGAAATTATGTCTTGCCATTGTCATTAAAGTGATTCTCTGCCTCTTACATCTTCCTATATTGCTACTGCCCAGTATAAGTGCCTGCTGGCTTTAACTTGGGCAACTGGAATGACCTTCATGCCTTGGGTGACCTGCTGGGAATATGGACTCTTGACATACACTCTCAACATTTTTTAATTATCCTTTCTAGGGACACTTGGGAGTCCAAATAAGGCAACTATTCAGGTTACCAACTACATTTTAGTTGGACTTAAATTTAGTTGGGCATCTTAAATTAGACTGAACTGAGTTATTGCATTAAGTGAGAGTGAAGATTCATTCTCTGAGCTTGTGGGTTGGTTTCCAAATATTTCATTATCAGGCTAGATAACATCTTCAGCGGCTTGTAGGGGATGTCAGCATCAGTGCTCTTCTATTTATAATGGCTTCAGGTGTGGGTGTTAAGTGAAGCCCTTATAAATAGAAGAGCACTTACACAGACATCTCCTAAAAGCTGCTGAAGATGTTACCTAGCCAGGTAACGAAACGTTCAGAAACCAACCTGCAAGCTCGGAGAATGAACCTTCACCCTCATCCTACACCCGAGCTACAGCTATTCACCACTATTATTGCATTAAGTTTTTATGCGTTTTATTATTTTATACTATGCCTAGTTACAGGCAGATGAAAATAAAAGTACTCCTAGTCCTTCTAACTATCACCTGAATGATTCTTATATGTTGAGAGCAGGGAATGAGGCATTTCAGTTTAGGAGTGAGACTTGAATAAGGCAACCTTTTGACCCAAGCTTGATGCCAACAAGGCATTTGCAACTCTTGTCATTTTTTCCTCTCTTTTATCCTTCAGTTTGTTCAAAATGCCTTTGTTACAATGCTCTTTTCACTTAGAAAATTCTACTTCTGGTGTCTCCCATTTTATGTCCTCCTGAACATACTTGTAATGCTTCTGTTATTATGCTTACTTAGCATTACTTTACAACATGAGAAAAATCAAATGGTAAAGCTTTTTCTTCACTCTATCATTTTAGGTGGCAGGAAATAAATTTAAGTGTATACATAGACATATGGGTGGGGGAAACGTGTACGTGTACATATACAATATATACATACATATATTAACAAGTGGAAGAAGCATTTACCTCCGTATTTATTTTCATCGATAAACACCCTGACCCGACCAGTTGAATCTTTGATTTTATAAAGTGCCTCTTAGCAACTGAATTCCCTATGAATGTAAAATCCATAGCTCTACAGTACAGTACAAATGCTCCATATGAAAGTTCACAAGTTCAACCCACAGTATCTTGTATTAAAGTTTTTGGGGGAAAGTATGATAAAAGACATCTGCTCTAAGGCTGGAAAAAGCACAGGACTAGATGGAAATACAGTATATGATGATCTCATATTTGATTGTTTTTCTGTCCTGTCTCAGCCATATAAAATCATTCTTATCCATATAGAAATGAATAAGATAAAAATCAAGATTAATCAGTTTGGGGCGGGTATTATTGTGCCAAACCTTTATTAAAAGTTTGGTGTGTTTTTTTTCTTTTTTACTCAAGCTATGAAATGCTATCAAAATCTATGTCATTCTTCGTATTGTTCTGTTCAAGCGGGAGAGCAATACAGGCAATCATGTAAATTGAAACTGACTGTGAGCCTAAGAATAACCCAAGGCACAAACCAATGGAGAGAAAGTGGGTAGTGAGGGGGGGAAGGAAAGCAGGAAGGAGAAACAGAAATCTCTCTCATTACTTAGCATATTTTTTTAGATTAATCAGGGTTTCCTTAATAAAATATATTTTAGTCCACCTTTTCCGTGAAAAAACAGTCGATTTGTGACTCTTTTTCATCCTGTCACTGTTCTTTCTTTAACGGTTACAACGACTAAAAATAAGATTTGACTTTACAAAAATTTAGACCCCTTTATTGGTAGTGATTTCGTAAATGTATTACGTACGTTTAAAACAGCTTCTTAATTGAGTTTAGCCTGGTAAAATGGTACAATTATAGGAAAACTTCCACATAGGAAGAAAAAAAAATATCACTGAGAGATACAGATATATAATTCTGTACATTTATATTGATAAATGTGTATGTGTGTGCGGGGGTAAACGTATATGCATATGTATATATGTATATGTCCAAAAACTGCCTTGATAAATATAATGCATACTGAGAATGAGATTGTTCATATTTATTTGATTGTGTTGCCATAGGGCAGATATCACACCAGGATTACTTCACTTCTGGTATCACTTCAGGCCTCAATGCTGCCAGTCATTTAGTGGCAGACACAAGAGAACATATACATACCACAGAGGATTGTCAGTGGGTGCTTGTGGCATCAAAAGTTGCAAGATAGCAGGCACAGCATCGCAACTCAAGTTCCATCCCTTTCATACATTCATCAACATGTGCGCACAAGCAAAAGAGGTGGGTCTTGGATTTCATCATTGCACCCACCATCCTGCAGACTTTTACCACCGCTACCCATCAATGGACCTCCCAGAATCTCATCATTTTCAATGATCTAATGTGTCCAACAAAAGTTGGATTGACAACATGAGATGAAAAGAACCAAATACAGCAGACAGGAACATGATTAGTTTCAATAGGTTAGAACCAAACAGGTAAGTTCAGGTAGTATCATGGAAAGAAAGAGGCAAATGAGATGCAGACAACATGTATATAGACTTTTATACCACCTCATAGTAGACTCTCTAAGCAGTTTACAGAGTCAGCATATTGCCCGCCAACAATCTGGTTCCCCAATTTAATGACCTCAGAAGAATGGAAGGCTTAAGTCAACCTTGAGCCAGTCAGGATCAAACTCCTGGCAGTGGGCAGAATTAGCCTGCAATACTGCATTCTAACCACTGCACCACCACGGCTCTTGTGATGTATTGAGAGTTGTAACAGAATAAAAAGTCAGAAAGAGCTGAAAGCTCAGCCAAGAACTCAAGCAGATTCAGCCTTCTTTCCTTTGTTTCTTTAGACTAAGGATGGAATAATGCTGTCTGGTGTCCAAAGTACATCGAAGATCGGTAAGAGACACGGTACCCCTTCTAAAGGTCAAACTACTATTCTGTAAGAGACGTCGTTTTTCCCTTTTTTCGGAGTTTCTTAACCAAAGAGGATCAAATCTTCAATTTCTTTTATAGTACCGGACCACGGAGGTTCAGTTAAATGTGAGACGTCGTGTCACAACTATGAAAGCCCTGGAATTGTGAGAAGAAGCCATGAACTAGCAGACCTCAATGCCATGGTTGGCACTTATGTTCTCAACAACAGCTCATTCTCATGCCTCCAAGTGCCATACAAAGAGTCCATAGAATTTTGAGATGGAGAGAAAAGCTACAAGTCTGAGACACCATAGTTATGGGTCTTAATTATTTTAAGTTTAAGGGGCCTGGATGGTGTAGTGGTTAAAGTGCAGAATTGCAGGCAAACTCTGTCCACAGCCTGGAGTTCGATCCTGACTGGCTAAAGGTTGAGTCAACCTTCCATCCTTCCGAGGTTGGTAAAATGAGGAGCCAGATTGTTGGGGGGCAATATGCTGACTCTGTAAGCTGCCCAGAGAGGGCTGTAAAGGACTATAGAGCAGTATATAAGTCTAAGTGCTATTACTATTGCTATTTGGCTTAATTCCTGTTTGTAGGGAAATTTCTTAGGAAATGAATGTATTGAATAAGGTGGAAATGTGGTTTATTGCTGAGCCCTTGTCTGGGGAATTTGACAGGGAATATGACCCTATTGTCAATCAATTCATTTTGCAAGCTTGTTACTTGTATCTTCCAAATAAATACCCTATTGCCTTTACATGAATCAATGGCTTCAAAAGCATACTATAGATTTAGGAAAAAGATAATAAAGGAAAATCTGTATAATATTCATGTTGGAATCTATAAGTAAAGAACTAGTTCAGAACTATGAGTGCAAATGTTTTGCAAATGTCTTGTCAAATGTATTGTGGGCTTTATGTCAGTGGGACACAAAGGGAAATTGTCGTAGGAAATGGGAATGTCTAAATATTCTCTGGCCTCATTTTTCCTATCCTATCCTATCCTATCCTATCCTATCCTATCCTATCCACTCTTCTTCTTTAACTGATTCTTACCACCCTAATTCGCCTTCACTCAGTAAAATGAAGGTTAGATGCCCACCAAGTACCCTCAGTACAAAAGCAGAAGGTTAGCTTGTGGATTTTCTGTTATTACTACTTACAATGTATTTATTTATTTATTAATAAAATTTGTATAGCTACCCATCCCATCGAAATTCTAGGTGGCATACAACAAGCCAATAAAATAACAAATATAAAAACAGCAAATATAAAATTTAAAAATTTTGCATATATATATATACTGAAATATGTGACAATTAGTTGTTGTGAGCATTCATTTTAGAAGCCGTGAAAATTAAACTGGATGAGTTACTTTTGGTTCGGTCTTTTACTGTTCCAAATTACATGCATATATCACTTTCTGAAACCTTATTTAAAAGTTAGATGATAGATAGATAGATAGGTAGGTAGGTAGGTAGGTAGATAGATAGATAGATAGATAGATAGATAGATAGATAGATAGATAGATAGATAGATAGATAGATAGTACAGTAGACAGGGCTTTTTTTCTCAGCGAAAAGGTGGCGGAACTCAAACCTGGCCACGCCCTCATCAAACCCTAGGACCGCCCCTTTAGAGAACCGGAATGCAAGTAAAATTTGGGAGGGGCTATTTCCGGTTTGGGAGGGGCTATTTCCGGTGCGGCCGGCCCGGAAAAAGGTGCCGGAACGCCGTTCCGCCGCGTTCCGGCTGAAAAAAAGCCCTGACAGTAGATATAAAACTCAAGTCAAAAACAAACAAAATTCAAATAGAAATAAGTCCTAGTGAAAAGAATTGAATGTGACTTCACAGCATAATCTTATGTGGAGCTAGGTACATTTATGCTCATTGATTTCAACAGGTTTAGACATGTCCATCATCTCTGTAGGTTTCAAGCTCTTCTTCATGGCTACAATAAGTCATTAGATTTTTAAAAATATATGTCTGTTACAGGGTAAGATATATACACATTCTGAAAGGTGGTGGAATTGGTTTTGGCACTCATTGGATTTTGATGCATTTTTTCACACTAGCAAATGCATGTTAAAACTACTTCCGTCACCCTTATAACATGTATCCCTCTTCATCTCTCAATACATAATTTCCAATTTCCCAGCAGCTCTGGGTTTCCTTGCAAATAGGTATCAGGTCCTGCTGGAAAGGTCTTCCCAAAACAATAAACTTATATATGGATTGGAAAATAATATTGCTTTTCATTATTCTTTGCCCTTTATAGAGAAAGGGAAAATCATAAATAAGATACAGAGTGCAATCTCTCTATATGGTCTGTGCCTGCAACATATGCTAGTCAATTCACAGTTTATCAGAGGACATTTCATAACAGGCTCTGAGGCTTCGTCTCAAGCCAGGAAGAACTTCTCCTTGCAAGAAACTTGCAAGAAAGATGAAGTAAAACAGTTTAGGGTTTAGTTGGCAAAGATAGTTGTTGGTCCTAGAAATCAAATCTTGATAATATTGGTTGTCAACAACATGATATTGCTCTGGATTCCCTTAGATCAAGCTGTTCCAAGGCTTAGCTAATCAACCTGAAACCTGTGATCTAAATGGCAGTAAAACAGCCATTGCAATACATTGGGAAATCAATACAAAATAGAATAGATTAAAGCGTCCGAGGGACGTGCAGGCTAAGAAGTAACGGAGGCAAAACATGGAAATAATCTTGAACTTCCTTATAAACAGCATAACCTTAAAATGTATTTAGCCAGAAGTAATGCTCACTGGGAGCAGAAGTGACTTCCCAAACTGTTCAGAATTGCAATTTTCAGCCTAAATGTAATTCTAAATAAAGCATAAGTAATTAACTTCATAAAAAAAAAGATCAAGTCAAGAATGAATATTAAGGAAAAAAATAATAAAATGCACAGAAAAAAAATAGGTCTTTAAATGGAGAAATCCTATACTAGGCAGAAAGGAAAGTTGGGGAAGAAAGCCCAAAGGAGAAATAAAAGGGCTATTTGGTTCTCTGTGTGACAATATCATTGTTAAAAACAACTGAATGCTGAAATGAAAGATCGTGTAAAGGGACATTTGCTTGGCAACAGGGCCAGAGAGTTGCAGAGAAGAGAGAACATTGCAGTCTATCAAGAGGATTTGGTTCTCACTCCAAATCTCAAATGATTTTAAGCTCCCCGAAGTGTGACCTCAAAGTACATATTTGCAATCCATTACAATTTATCCATCTAGCTTGTTGCTGGAACTATATTGCTGGCCACTCACATCCTAATGTCCTGATGTTTGCCAATTCACACATTGCTCTCCACTGAGGTTTGTTGTGTCTCTTAGGAGGCACTGAGCAATCTGATTTAATACAGCCTGTAGCTTCAGCATTACTGATTGTCCTGTCTCCCAGATTTTGTGATTTGGAATTGTGTGCTGAATATTTATCTTTGCATGCTTCAACCTGTCTATTTCTCCAGTTGCTAGTGTCTATGGTCTATGTTTATGTTTCTTGGGTCTTTTGACTGAGTTATCATTCAACCTTGGGGGTGTTTGCATGCAAGGAGAATTGGTTGTTAACATTGAAGTCTGGATCTAATAAATATAGATGAATGAAGACGTGTAGATCTATGTGCTCCTCAGGCTTTCAGAACCTATACAAATAATTAAGTTATCACCTATCGTCATTCATCATTAAAAGGAAGAATGTTAGAAAATATAGAATAGCAGATCTAGGAAACCTTTAAGGATATCTAGGTTAGCTTGAGGAAAATGTATTCCTCTTTCCCCTTCAAATGGTATTCATTTTCAGTCTAATTATCTTTTTTCCTCAACACAGCTCTCAGGTTGCAAAGGAAATAAAGTATGCAAAATGATATCAATTCACCCATGCTATAGGGTAGTAAGAGAAAGAACAAAGCTTTCATGTTGCCTTTTTGTCAAATATTAAAAATACACACAGCTGTCACAGTTGCTGCATGATAAGTTAATACTCACCTGTGGCCATTTGACTACCACTTCTGCATTGGGCCTTGGATTGTGCCATTATATCTCATGTTACTCAGCTGATCCCCTATTGCCTCCTGTGGTGAACTGAACATTGCAATTACAAAGCACACTAGCACCCTCTGCCACAGAAAATCTCTTTAACTTCTGCCTCAGATTGAAGGATTGTGGCACGTCACGAAGGACGTGTTTTATGAAGCCGCATCTGCTTTAATTCTTCACTCTCATAACTCAGAGGTAGGGCTGACACAACTGTTGTCAAATCTTCAAGGGAACTAATGTATGGTATTGGCTTTTCTTAATTCTGGCAAGGATTCAAAGTACAAGGCCAAAGGATATTACCAGGTGAAGTCCAATATAACAAGCAGGAAGAAACCTCGTAGTTTGATCAATCAGAGATGGAGGAAGAGCCACAAGAATTATTAGAGTATTGATGGGGACGTTTATGAAAAAAGAAAATAAAGACAAAAATTGGGAGTAGATTGATACAGTACATGAAGCTGTTCATTACTAAAAGTCTAATCTGTACCTGTTTTGAGAACACCCAGGTGAAAAGTGGGTGTATTTAATTTCATAACTCCATTCCTTGTATTTGAATTAGTTTAGTGTTCCAACTTTCAGGGAACTATATTTGGCAATATATATCAGATGCTGTTGTTGGGCAAACTGTGTTGACTTCCTTCAGCTTCATAAGACTAGGAGAACTGGCTCCCAAGATGCAGCAATGGCTGCCACATCTTATGTTGTTTATTTTTAAGAGACCAACAAAGGAATGTGTATTTGTGTGTATGTGTGTATTTGTTTGTTTTAAGGTTAGAGTCAGCTCTACAAATTAGGAAAGGTTTTAGTGTTTTGACCTGATCACCCTTCCCCATCCTTTCCATTTTTTTTAATTTGTCTCCATTTAGATACTGTAAGTTTTAAATTTTATATAAATGAATAAGTCATTAAGTTTTACATTATTTATCACCATCATCGTCATCTGTAGACCTACATCTAGAGACTATTAGATCAACTGACATCAGTGTATTAAACTGTTAAATCAGCACTGATCAGTCTTTTTCAATTTGATATACTTGGCAGGGATTATGTCCCATATGTAAAGCCACAGAGTGACAGACTATAAAGGATTATTATATTCTCCGGAAACAAATCCTATAAGCAAAATTCAGTGCATAGCTTTATCAGTGAGAAGCATTACTGTGTGTCTGCATTTGCACACACCTACTTTCTCATCTGGAATAATACTAGTAACGATCATGAAAGGATTAAGCTTTCTTCTTACATTGTTAAAGTGTTTTTTCTCCCCTCGCAGTCCTAAAGTTACTCAGTGTCAGCATCCACCATTTGTGGCATTACACATTTTCCTCCTACAAATTCCTTCTTGAGAACAAAATGTAATCTATGAAGAGGCTAATGTTTTTTCAGGTGACTGAGCTAATAATTCCAATCTTCAGAAAACCACAGAGGCTTAAAGGGTGTTAATTCCAATGGCACCTTGAAGCATTGTCATTTATAGAGTTTCATAGCATACAAAACCATGATTATATTTTCTTCCATTTCATGGAACAAATCAACAATGGAGGGGCTTTTTTTCAGTATCGTAGAAATAGTTCCAGACTTATAATATTGGGGATATATTCTATCGAACAGCATAGCACTACAGACTTCAACTGTGGTAAAATACCTTCCCCATTGCCATTGCCTTCGTCACAGGTTCAAAACTGATCTCAGGGAAAGGGAGGTGATTTGTTTTATAAATTTCTGGAGCTGCCCACTAGCCAATGTCTCTGGATGGTGTACATGGCAATAGCAGTTATTCCTAGTCTCCACTAGAGATCTTTTCTTAGAGGTGTCTGGAAGGGCATACATTAGGTCCACCTACAGTTGGAAGGAAATGATATCTCCTTTTTCCAAGCCTTGGAAGACATACTTTCAGAAAAGACTTGGCTTTGCCCACTGCCCAATCTATACTTGTAGATCTCTGAATGTCTGGCTACCACACTTTAGAAATTCCATTTCACCCAGAAATTCAAAGCAACCCTCTCTGATCACAACAAACTGATCAGACTAAACTGTATTGCTTTTGGAGAAGTCAATGCTTCTTTTAACCTCATGATAATATTGATTTTAAATCCGGAATGTCACTAATCAAGTTACTTAAAGGCCTAACTAATTATCAGAGGATTTAATGTCCAGGTGGCTATCATGGCCATGCTATAATTGGAATACTCTGCCAATGAGATAGATTAATGAGTAACCTACAGACCAAGAGGAAGAGAAGGCAGAACAATGTTTGATTCAAGAACTTCCTAGCCAATAAAAAAGTTTTGAACATATCATATATATTTATTTCAGTTTCCTAATGCATAACTTTAGCATATTAATACATTTCACCAAAAACATAAGATCTTTTCTCAAGCAAAATGTCTGTTGAATTTCAAAGGAAGGAAATGGATTTTCTAAGAGGGAGGGGTAGGAAATCTAATAAATACAGAGGTTGGCAGAAATAGTTTATATGTTTCTTTAAATATTCCTCTCCTTAAATGTACAACGTTACCTTCATTGTTATCATTAATTCATTTTGTAGAACCTGATTTTAATGTCACAAACAAGATGATATAGTGTTATACTTTTAGAAGGAAAAATCTAAACAAACAACAAGCAGCTGGAAAGGCTGGGATCTTTATTCCCAAATGTCTTGATTGCATGAATATATTTTCTGTGTCTCTCAATAACATATTCATGTACAAGTGATATTTTCCTGGAGGCATGAAGATAGCACCATCAGAATGCTCATGAGTCACTTCCTGCAATTACAATACACATTAGTAGAACATTCAAGCACCAGTTTCTAGCTAACATGAGAATACAGGAAGAACCCTGCCTGGATTATACTGATAATAAACCCTACACTCAAAGTATAAAAATAAGGAAAAAAATCACAATGACATGACTGGTTCACTAAAAGATTTGAAATATACCACACCTGGAATACTGCATCTGCTTTGGTCACCACATTACAAAAAAGATGTTGAGACTTTGGAAAAAGTGCAGAGAAGATGATTAAGATGAGACCAGTGCTTTTTTTCTAAAAAAAAAAAAAAAGGTGCCGGAACTCACACATGTCATACAACCCGCCTTGCCTACCCTACAAGGTTCCACCCAAAAAAGGTGCCGGAACTCCGTTCTGGGCATTCTATGACAAAAAAAGCCCTGCTGGAGACTAAAACATATTAAGAACAGTGCAGGATTTGGGTATGGCTAGTATAGAGAAAAGAAGGACTAGGGGTCATATGATAGCATATTCCATATTTGAGGGGCTGCCACATAAGAAGAGGCGGTCAATTTATTTTCCAAAGCACCAGAAGGCAAAATAAGAAACAATGGATGGAAATTACTCAAGGAGAGAAGCAACCTGGAATTAAGGAGAAACTTCCTGACAGTGAGAACAATCAACCAGTGGAAAGGCTTGCCTTCAGAAGTTGAGGGTGCATCATCCTCGGAGGCTTTTAAGAAGAGACTGGACCAGCCACTTATACGGAATGGTGTAAGGTCTCCCGCTTGAGCAGGGGGTTGGACTAGAAGACCTCCAAGGTCCCTTCCAGTTCTATTCTGATTGATTGATTAATTGATTGATTGGTCAGCCCTAAAACTGTAATTTAGAAGACTACATTTGGAAAAGTTGCAAAGAAAAACGTGTGTATTTGTGAATGAGACACACATATCTGTATTGGTTAGAAAAAATACCAGGGTACATTTTTTTTCTGCACACACTAATGAAAAATAAAAGGATGGAAGAGAGTAATATTTGGATGAACACTGGCAGATACTGATAGCATTTAAATTGAACTGCACCTCCCCATGTGGGAACCACTCAAAAATGCAGCTACAGCCACAAGGCCTTTAAGTTAGTAGATATGTTCTGCCAATATTTTTTTTTAAGCTTATGGTATCTTCAATGCTATAATTCCTAGGACTGAGTGTGAAATTGCTACTGATTAATGTAAGAGTTGAGTCCAAGTTCTAGAATTTGGGGAAGTGAGAAAATCACTATCTTTTCTCACCACACCTGCTCTAATTTTAAGCAATATTTATCATTGATTTTTCCCTTCCTAACCATCCCTACGTTTTAGAAGCCCCACATTTCCTAGCTTTTGCTCACGAGGAAGTATTTTATATGCCTTAATCATTTTCATTGCTCTTATCATTATTTCCTATAAAACATACCAATTGAAAAAAACACTGTACCACATTAGAAATCTTAGAAAAGTGTAATGGAGAAGGGCAATAATCCTGAGCTAAATCATAGTGATGCATGCAAGATTCCTGCCTTAATGTAGAATCAGCTCAGCTGGGCAAGTCTTCTAATGTTTGCACTCAGATAGTTCCTCATCTACTGTATATACCTTATCATATTCCTAAAACAGATTGATTTGGACACAATTGGGCACGTGCATCAATAAAGCAGTCTGGTCAACTAGGAAATTGCATGGATGGAATCTGAATTGAATTTCCAAGCTCAGTAGACTAAATTTCTTCAAAGAAATGATATTTGGATGTATGATCAAGCATCACAAGCAGGATAAATCTACAAATTGTAGGTTTCAGTGAGATGATTGTTAATGATGTCTTGAAAAGCTGTCTTGGTTAAGATTCACTTAATTTACTTGGCTCAATCATCTAAATCATCTTTTACCAACTTGAACTCTAAGGAATAATCTGCATTTGTTTATGGAGATTCTCATTCATCCAGGTCATGGTTGTCCCAAAGGTGCTTTTTCATGAGGATGAGGATGAGAAGCAAAATGTCTTCAAAGAGAAAAAAAGAAAGCCCAGTTGCCTTGTGAAAAAGCACCTTTGGGTTTGCATTTGTTTATTTATATCTCTATTTCCTATTCTATTACTCCTAATTATTATCAGTTCTGGTCTATCTATAAACAAATGCAACCTTACCACTGAGCACATCTGAGAATGAAGTACCATTATCCAGGATGGGCTGCACATCACTGGTAATAAATGTATGTAGTCCTCAAATGACTAGTGATGCTATTTTGTTTTCTTCTCTAGTCTTGTCCAGCAGTAAATTGTTCTTTGATGCAAATGCAGGACATACTGGGTCTGTTACATTATTTTTCACTTTATTGTGTGGATAATTTGAGACAGACCTTGTTTAAATTCCTACCCTATATATACAGTATCCTATACATATGCTATGTGATGTGTCTGTTTGTAGTGAATCCTGTCGTGTCCTGATATCTTGGCTGTTGACTGGGTCATAAAATAATGGCACTCAAGGAATGAGGATTCTAGCAGAGCATTGCTCAACATCTTCAATCCATCTGGAGAATGGGGATTGCTATGCTCAAGACAAAGTTAGGCTTTGTCCTTGCCAGTTAAGATTAACTTCTACTCTGATCTTAATTTACCTCGTCCTTCATGTTTTGCTTCTTCATTACTGGTCATGGTGTTAACATTTGTTCCATGGAACATTAAACAATCATGAAGAGCCATGGTGGTGCAGTGCTTAGAATGCAGTATTGCAGGCTAATTCTGTTGATTGTCAGCAGTTCAATTCTCACTAGCTCAAGGTTGATTCAGCCTTCCATCCTTCTGAGGACGGTAAAATGAGGATCCAGATTGTTGGGGGCAATATGTTGACACTGTAAACTTGTTAGAGAGGGCTGTAAAGCACCGTGAAGCAGTATATAAATCTAAGTGCAATTGCTATTGCTATGAGTGGAAAAAAGGTAGTGGCTATCATTATCAAGGCCAGGTGAGAATTAAAATGTATTACAAATGCAAGAGTTAACATAATCAGTTTCTAAGCAATAGTTTAATCTGAGCTGATTAATGCCTACGTACAGGTACAAATGCACATAGATGCTAAAAATATATCTTGCTATTAGAAAAGAATACTATTGTAAGAAGAGGAACATATTCTTATAATAAATAGTATTATGACAATGGTTGTATAATGGGTCTTTTATTTGCTAGCTCCAACACTAATTGAGACCCAGCTTATTATAGTTATTTCTTCCTATTATTGCACTTTTCTCACTTTCATTCATTTTGGTTTCTCCAGAAAGATGGAATGCCAACATAAATTTTAACAAAGCTAGTTATTATTTTTCACATTTGTATTCATCCAGAAGCTCAGACTGATTTCATGGAATTGTTGTGTTTCATCTCCCAAGCACTCTTAAATGTACATATGATGGAGAGACAGGGATTTGCTCAAGGACATCTTTAAAATATTGCAGTGAAAGTGCATTGTAGTGCACATCTGTCCAGAACTTTTAATTTTATGAAACTTAAATGTGAATAGGATGGGACTGAGTAGGATTCTATCTTCAAACTCCCCATCTTTGGATCCAAGAACCCACTTAAGTACCTGACTCTAGTTTAGTTTATTTTAGATTATACTTGACTTTACACCTTTCCCTTTTGTGACAATCACTTTGAGAGAAAGATGCTATCAATCATCATAGCACTGTTTGCATGCTCATTTAGCTAGTTTGCAATTAAACGGAGTTAAAAATATCATGCATGAATATAAAGCAGTTTTTTCCCTTCCCTCCTTTTGTTTTTAAAGAAAAA
The DNA here is from genome assembly GCF_001527695.2 of Protobothrops mucrosquamatus. Classification (NCBI taxonomy): domain Eukaryota; kingdom Metazoa; phylum Chordata; class Lepidosauria; order Squamata; family Viperidae; genus Protobothrops; species Protobothrops mucrosquamatus. The sequence continues at coordinate 325,102 of NW_015387117.1, forward strand.
GAACCAATATGGTGACTTATTTCCTTCATGTAAAAGACACAAGCACCATCAATCAAACAGTTGGTTACTAAAGTCATTATGACTAAAAATTAAGACAATTATGTACAAATGAATATTAATGGTGCTTCCAGTCCAAATTAAGGAAGTATTATTATTTTTAAATGGAAGATGTTACAAACCTGCTTTCTCTTTTGTCTTTGTTAGGAAATAAAGGAGAGGTCACACCTTTTATATTTAAAATAACCCAGTGGATTATAGTTAAAGACAATTATTAATATTAATTTTCTTATAGGGAGTAATTTGATGTGTTAATCAATGCTGTCTATTCCAACATTGGAATGATGGGTTATTCCAAAGCATATATAGCACACTCTTTATTTACTAGGCAATGGACCATCCAAATCTGAAAAGTAAAAAAAATTCCTTGTACCAACTAAATTACAATATTCCAGGTTCCAATTCTCTGTTGAAATTAAAATGATAGGTTTGTTTCCTGCTGTTGCGCAGTACTGCAGAAAGGAACAATTTGAATTTGTACTGAACCAAAGGAAAAAGAAGTTCTCCTACTCATATAACATAATCCCATTTCAATCTTCCTCTGTTCCCATGACTGTTTTCAGGATAGCATTCTGTACAGAGATTCATAATCAGAATCTTATATGGTCCTTAGTCTATATCTAAAGGATTAGAGATGAGAGCTATTTAGATTCTGGTTTTGCATGGATGAAAAATATATGCTGCAGATGTATGACGAAAGCTGCTTGAAACTATCAGATGTGCTAGGCTGTAATACCCCATATTCTTAGCAAGTATAGTTTTTGACTCAGAAATTCAAAGCTATACTCCAAAAGATTTTGATATAATCTAGCTGAAGAAGGATGCACTAAAAAATTACAGCATTTATCTTGATGCCTAATTCCTACTTGTCATATTGTACATCGTCTGACTAGGTCAATATTTCATAGGTAGCTGAATTTCAGTCACATGAAGCCAATCTGTAGGTTGGGTAAGGCATTTTTAATCCCAGTGGGTGCTGGACCAATATAATAATTATTGACAATGGCTTGCTGGAATTGAATACTGTCACTGGTAGCCTAGTTGTTAACGATCTGCTTCTCACTGATACAAGAACATAGATGGTGATTGTTTCTGACAGCTCAGTTAAAACTTTTGTGTCTTTAAACCTGAGCAAGATATTGGTAACATGAAGATGGAGGGCACCCTCTAAGGAAGACTTGAAACTGCAGCTCTGCAGTATTTTTTTTCTGCAATAGGTTTGAAAAGACAAACTCTGGATATGCTAGAAAAACAGAGACTGTTTGCTGATCCTAGACTCAAAGGATAACTTGTCTTTTAAGAGTCTCCTTAAGTGCAAAAATTGTAGATAGATCTCTGATATGGATTTAGAGCCAGTGTATGTCAGGGTTTTTGAGTTCTGCTTGAGAAGCTTTTGGATACTATTGTACTAAAACATAATAATAATAATAATAATAATAATAATAATAATAATAATAATAATAATAATAATAATAATAATGATAATGATAATGATAATGATAATGATAATGATAATGATAATGATAATGATAATGATAATGATAATGATAATGATAATGATAATATAATAACAACAACAGCAGCAGCAGCAGCAGCAGCAGCAGTAGTAGTAATCATCTAGTGAGGTACTACCTTGAAGTTGTGGTGCTTGTGTGCACCAAGGAAGATGAAAACTATGCCAAAGGTCTCATTAAAAAGTCACAGTAAGGGACTTCCGCTTCCACCTCATAGTGATGTAGTCGAGGGATTGCGCAGCTCCACAGCCCATGGCTGGTTTCTCCCTGCCAGGGGACCCTAAATGGGTCGAAAGTTACCCTGGAGAGGCGATGAAAGAGGGGCACCCCAATGATTTCAGAATGATGGCGGTTGATCCGTTTGATCCCGGGGAAGTCCTCCAACCTGACAGGAGAAAGGCTAGCTACACATCAGTGTCTAGCCCAAGCTACCAGCAGCTGAAGTCCAAAAGCATGAATCAGAACAACGGTGAACAGCGTGCTTGGAACTGGATCAGAATATCGATCTTCTCTCTTCTATTTTGCAATTGATTCCCTGAAAAAGATCCCCAAAGCAAGAAATCCTCTGAAAGTGAGAAGGGAGGGGACTATACTCCCAGATGTCCATGGACGGAAGCGGCGATTTAATTTTTATGGGGAGAAGAAATATACTGAAATGAAATTAACAGTATTACAGTTTGGATAAATCTGAAAATTAAGAAAACCATTAAGATTTTACATCTGAAAGAGTTTTGATGAAATTATAAAAAAGTAATTCTTTGTTTGAAAAGTTGGGAAATGAATAATTACTGACATCTAGTAGAGGATTAGAGCATAAAACAACAGCAACACTGACTCAGAAATTGGCAAGATGCCCAGAAACAAAGAATAATCTGTTCCCTTGAACCTTAGTGACCTTCAGCCAAATAGAAAACAGCTGGGAACAAGGAGAGAAAACATACTGGGCTATCTACTACAGACTGAGAACTATATTTGTTTTAAAAACTGCTGATCTTCTGGGATTATAAATATTTAGTGAGCTGTGATCTTTAAGCTCAAGAATTGTCTGCAGAAAAAGAAAAAACTTTGACTGTTGGCTAATCTTCTAGGGGGGAACTTTACTGGATAGTCAAACATTCTGGACTGCAACTTTGGCTGGTAGATAAAATGTAAGACCCCTGAAAGAAGAAAATACTCCCTTCAGTGGTGCTTTGATAATTGGAAACAAATTGGATTATAAAAAACTCTATATAAAGATAAGACCTATATAAGATTCTGTTGTTTGGACTTTAAGACTGGCTGGTTTAAAAGACTATGGTACTGGTGAAAGAACATCTGCATACCTATCTAAAAGTGGTAGGAAACTACATCTAATATCCTCTTCTGAAGGCCCCAGCCTGGAACATCAGAAATCTTCAGGAGCAATACTTCAAGACAAGGCAAATAGTTTCCAGGAGGAAATGTATGCAATATTGTGACAGATTCAAATTACAATGATTTCAAATCATAATGAGATTAAAAGCAACTTTGATGGCATAAATGAGCACATTTCAAACTTAAACTTAGAAGTAAAAAATTCTCAGAAAATGATGATAAAGAATGAACAAACAAACCAGATAATAGAATACAAATCAGAGGACAGTGACCCAAAGAGGGCAGCTATAGAGGAAGAGAACTACAAATTAATACAAACAAAAGAAAACTTGCAAGGTTTTGCCACAACAATGAAAACAGAAAAGATATACTATTTTTCAGGATCTCCAAATCAACTTGAAGATTGGAAAGCAGACCTAATAAAATGGGCTATAGAGCAACCAGGACAATCATTAAAGTTTAGGAGACAAAAATACATGTCTTATCTAACTGGTTTTTTTTATTCCCAACAACATTTACAAAAAAACAGGAAAAACCCCTGGGTAAGTCAAACACACTAACTTGGAAAGCTACCTGGCAAAAGAAAAAGGCTAGAATCAGATCTGAGAGATTTGATGTAACTTACCAGATGGAGTACTATATGATCAAGCACCTGTTTGAATACGGTTAAAAGAATAGATAAATTATGGATATAAAGGGGTCTCACAGTAAGAGACATAAGATATATATATATATATATATATATATATATATATATATATATATATATATATATATATATATATATATATATATATATATATATATATATATATATATATATATATATATATATATATATATATATATGTAGTATAGCAATTTCTATAATATTTGAAATGTAAAAATATTGGGATGGTGCATTCGAATGAAAAGGTTGGATATTTCAAGGTTATTAACTTTGAGAAAATCATGACTGATAAGAATGGTTTGAATACAGAAGGGAAATTAAGCTTAAATAAAAATCTTGAAAACAGGACATATAGTGACCTAACAAGATGACTTTTATAAACACAATTGAAATATAAACTGATAAGAAAAGAAGCTATATGCTGATGTTAGTGTTATTTGTACAAACACAAGAAAAAGGTTTATATTTAACTTTATATGTATTGAATTTTAAGAATAATATTTGCTTAATCTTGACAAAAGGAGAATACTATTGGATGAAGAGAAGATCAAAGAAATATATAATTAATTAATATATTGATTATGGAACTATCGAAATTAATTATTATTGATTGTTTTAAACATATGAACCCAGACAGCATGCTGTTTGCTAAGCACTAAAGAATGTTATTGTAAAAAAATAATAAAATATATTTTAAAAAAAGTCACAGTAAGGATGTCTCTCCCATAAACAATATAGTGAGACATAAATTACAGAAACACATTCTGGATCAATCGTTGGTCAAGTTAACAAGGGCTACACCAGGTGTTGGAATTCATGGGCACTGTTGACCAATAGGCTACAGGACTCAGGACTGTTGGCTGAGCAACCAGAGCTAGCAGCAGCAGGAGTACAGGAATAAAAGGTGTTTACCTGTTGCAAATACACAAAAATTGAAAACAAAGAAATAATCTGTTATTACACATCAAGTCCAACAAGAAGAGGAAATCTTAAAAGAATGCACTAGTTTTGGAAAGAACAAAATCAGAAAAAACAGAATAGAGGTTAGCAGATCAATGTTAATATCTAGATATCAATGTTGATATCTAATATGAAATAAAATATTCTCAGAAGCAGAATTAGAAGAACTGCAAAGTCAACCCAGAGCAAATTAAAAAAAAATCAAAATCTTGACAGAAGTAGCTCAGACAGTAGAAACGAACAAGGGGGAGTTAGCAGTGGAGAAAGCCTGCATAGCTATTGAATAATTTTCATTACCAGACTAGGCACCCTCTTCTCTGCTAACAAAGCCCTCTAACTGAAAAAGGAGAAGAATTAGAACAAAGAATAACTAAGCATCTAGAACAGCACAAAGACAAAAGAAAAAGATTGCCTACATTGAAGTGTTTCCAAAGAAACAATTAGCACAAGTATTGAAAGATGCCAATATTGTAATATCTAATATAAAGCACCAGCTTACTGTAGAAAGTAAACCAACTTATGTAAAATGCAGCTGCAGTTATTACTGATTACCTGGGATGCAAAATCAACAAAGAAGAAAAAAAGCCAAACAGTGCATCACCAAAATGGAACATCAGGCTAGATAAATAAAATTAGGAACTTAAAACCACAGGCAAGCAAGCTAGAACAAAATGAAAGAAAAAAAACCTGAAGAACAAGTAGATAAAAGAATATCTGATTAAGAAATATCACCTAGAAACAAGATTAAGGAAAACTGGAAATAAAGCAGCCAATAGCAGCTATAATCAAGAAGATCAACAGATACAAAGCTTGAATTGCACACTATAGGTAGATCTCCAATTGCAGTCAAATCAGAAATGTTTTTGCCAATATACTAATGGAGAGACTGCAGTGAACCAGTCAATACCTCACAAACAAGAAACAGTACAGTTCTTGGTGCATCTATTGGGCAACCTAAGAAATGGAACAAAACTGCAATTTGGATAAAGGAGATGGATATGAATAAAAAAGAAGCTGAAATGAAAGGACTTGTAATAACAGCAGAAATAATGGAGAAAAAGGTAAGGAGGATCAAGAATTGGTTAGAACCTGGTGAAGATGAATGACATGGCTTTGGTTGAAATATCTGACCACTCTACACCTACTCATAACCAAGCAGTTTAATAACATACTTGCAAAGAGGTGAAATTGAAGATTGGCTAACATCCGGCAACACCTGCCTGATAACAAAAGATCCGACAAAAGGCGCAGCAACAAGCAAGTACGGGCCAATTACCTGCCTAACAACAACTTTCAAAATGCTAATTGTTGTGGTAGCAATTCGGTACAAAATATTTAGTTGAAAACAAGTTCTTTCTACCTGAGCAGAAAATAAATAGACCAAACAGCAGGGGAATAAAAGATCAGTTCCTAATTGACAAGATGATTCTGGAAAAGTGCGAGAGAAGGAAGACCATCTTGAATGTAGCTTGGATTTTCAAGGAAGTATTCAATTCCCTGCTGAATGATTGAATAATCAAATGCCTAGAAATAACAAGATTCAGTACAAACATCAGAATCTTTGTACAAACATCAGTCACACAATGGAAGACACATTTGCTGGTCAATAGTGATAGACCGGGAAAAGTTAATATCAAGAGATAAATCTTTCAAGAAGACTCACTATCATCATTAGTATTTGTTATTGCCCTGATTCCTCTGTCAACAATACTGAACAAGCCAGCCATGGCTATCAAACACTCAAAATATCTGACAGGCTGTCCCACCTCCTTTACATGGACAATGTGAAGCTGTAGGGAAAACACCATCTGAAATAGAATCGCTGCTTAATACCACCTGTATATGCAGCCAACATATTGCAATGAAGTTTGGACAAAGGTACCACCCTCACCATCAACAGAGGGGTAAATAGTGAAAATGAAAGGAATCACAATGTTCTATGGAAATAACATCAAGAGTCTGGATGAAGATGATCACTACAAATGCATACAAAGCCAGAATTGAGAAGATAGGAACAGAAAACAAATGTTGCCACTGCAAAGAAAGTGAAGAAACAGTGGATCACCTAGTTAGTTGCTGCAAGAAGCTCACACAGACAGTCTACAAAGGCACAACAAAGTAATGATGCATTGGAATATTTGCAAGTAATACCATTTGCCTGCAAACAAAAACTGGTAGAACCATAAAATAGAGAAAATAATAAAAAATGAAGAAGCTAAGTGCTCTGGGACTTCAGAATTCAAACAGACAAACCTTTGCCATATAACACCCCAGACTAAACATTTGTTCATAAAGAAGTCAAAGACTGAACAGTGGGTGTTGCAAAACCTGGAGACAGAAAAATAGAAGAGAAAGAACTGGAGAAAATAACAAAATACAAAGACCTGCAAATAGAAGTAGAACAACTGTGGCAAAAGAAAGCAAAGATAGTACCAATAGAAATAGGTGTGTTGGGTGCAATCCCAAAATATCTGTTTATTTATTAAATTTATTAATTCATTAAATTTGTTTGCTGTCCATCTGTATACCATCGGCGTTGACAAAATCTCAATCAATCAATTTCAAAAAGCAACTTTAGATGGAACAGCTTACATCCTGTGACAGTACCTTTAACACCATCAGACAACAACATCTGCCTATCCCAAGTCCTTGGGAAGTACCCAACAGGTGGATGAAAATGCCAAATCCTGTCTGAACATCTGGCTGACTATGCAATGAACCATAATAATAATAATATTAGTGAACAGCTTAAAACCCGGTAATGTAGGTTGTGTGAGAACCTTCCCATGTTCTGCTTGAGAAGGCAACAAATTTGTTTTATAGTTTGAATAATTGGCTTTCTGTTGATGTTCTAGTATGGCTTTCTGAAGAGAGGGTTTCTCAGTGCTGTTCATGTATGGTATAAGCTTAAGATAAACACAGAAGGCCGGGAATGTGACAAGTAAATGATATGGTCACATATCATTGAATATCTCTTGTTAATGTTGCACACTCTTTCTCCACCAGCTAATTCTAATTCATGTTTTCATTTAATATATTCTGCGGAATACATGAAACAATAACAAGATAAAGATTACTAAACAAAGCATTTCACAGAATGCTAGAAGTTACAAGCCAAGAAGCCATAAGATCTATAAAAAATTAGGGGGAAAATTATGGGTAAAAATAAACTTGGTAAGGAGAACAGCAGCAAAATTAATTCATTTGTGTTTAATTCCTATAATGCTTGTTCTTCCATGTTGTTCTCTGTTTCATTCTTTGTCACATTCTTGTCACTGGGTTTAATTTTATACGGATTAGTTATACAGTTCGACTTTATTCTGCAGGTAGTATGTAATTTAAAATGTAGAAAGAGATTGATAGGTGATGGGCAGGAAGTGTGGGCTGGAAGAGAAGTTAAAAAAAGCATCAGTTGATGGCAGGTAGAATCTCTTTATGTCCAAGAAGTTTTAAAAAGGTGAACTTATTCAGATGGGATCTCTAGATGTACATGCTATATGCAAAAACACCACATAAAATCATAAAAAGTATTATTAACAAATATTGTACATTCTTTGTTGAAGAGAAGTACACATCTTTCATCTCAGTACATAGTTATATCTTGAACATACAAAAATCAAAGCCCATCTTGGTTTATTTTAATATACCTTAGTATGAAATTTATAAAATGACATGAAAAAATAGATCTGTATGTGTACACATACACACACACACACACACACACACACACACATGCTGTATATCCATTTCAATTTGACAGGAATTAACATATTTTGCAATATGTACCTGAGCTCAAAATGATTTCACCTGAACTAAAAATAATTTCAGCTTGACAATACACTGTAAAATAATAATAATAATAATAATAATAATAATAATAATAATAATAATAATAATAATAATAATAATAATAATAATAAGAAGAAGAAGAAGAAGAAGAAGAAGAAGAAGAAGAAGAAGAAGAAGAAGAAGAAGAAGAAGAAGAAGAAGAAGAAGAAGAAGAAGAAGAAGAAGAAGAAGTTGGAAGGGACCTTGGAGGTCATCTAGT
>NW_015387117.1:334109-379693 GCF_001527695.2 Protobothrops mucrosquamatus
TTCATTAAACTAGACATACCCAATTCCAGCAACCGTTCCTTATATGTTTTAGCCTCCAGTCCCCTAATCATCTTTGTTGCTCTTCTCTGTACTCTTTCTAGAGTCTCAGCATCTTTTTTACATCGTGGTGACCAAAACTGGATGCAGTATTCCAAGTGCGGCCTTACTAAGGCATTGTAAAGTGGTATTAATACTTCACATGATCTTGATTCTATCCCTCTGTTAATGCAGCCCAGCACTGTGTTGGCTTTTTTGGCAGCTGCAGCACACTGCTGACTCATATTTAAGTGATCGTCCACTAGGACTCCGAGGTCCCTCTCACAGCCACTACTATTGAGCAAGGTACCCCCTATACTATACCTGAACATTTGGTTTTTCTTGCCTAAATGTAGAAGCTTGCTTTTTTCACCATTGAATTTCATTTTGTTAGATAGTGCCCAGTGTTCAAGTCTGTCCAGATCCTTCTGTATCTTAAGCCTGTCTTCTGGAGTGTTGGCTATTCCTGCCAGCTTGGTGTTGTCTGCAAATTTGATGAGTTCCCCATCTATCCCCTCATCCAAATCATTGATGAAGATGTTGAAGAGCACTGGGCCCAGAACAGAGCCCTGGGGTACCCCACTACACACTTCCCTCCATGTAAATGCGGTTCCATTGAGGACCACACGTTGAGTACGGCCGGTCAGCCAGCTATGGATCCATCTGGTGGTGATGCTGTCTAACCCACATTTTTCTATCTTAGTAAGTTGTGATCTACTTTATCAAATGTCTTACTGAAGTCCAAGTAAATTATATCCACAGCATTCCTCTGATCCACTAATTTTGTCACTTGGTCAAAGAATGCAATAAGATTTGTCTGGTATGATCTGTTTTTGACAAACCCATGTTGGCTTTTAGTAATGACTTTGTTTGCCTGTAGGTGTTCGCTGATTCATTGTTACTCATCTGTAATTTTTTTATTTTGTTGTTTTATAATCTTAATCTTCTCTTAACATTTTTTTCTCTTTACAGGCACCTTGTTTTAGTTTGTAATGGATGGCTTCATTGTTCTTAAAATCTATTGTTTATTTTTATTTGCCTGCTAGTTTAGGATCTGATTCAAGTAACTTTAAAGATAACTAGAGTGTTTAATGAAGCTATGTTCATTTGGTATACACTCTGAAGATATTAAGGCTCTTCCTATAAAAAAATATAAGATGGGAAGGTAGTCTCCATAATATTTTTGAGTGCTACTATTCAGTAAAAGTAGCAGCTGCAACAGTTTGTACTTTAACAAAATTAGGAAGGCTGTTGTTTTTTACTTTAACTGATCAAGAGACATTTCGTCATCAGTTATTAAATTTCTTATAATCTGACATTAAGGGAAGAAATTTTGAAAGTATATTACTGCTGTAGTATAAGTTTAAATACAAATTGAACCCAGATCTTTCTCCTGTTTTCTTAAAATATGAATATCCTTTTGGATATACAGTGTTGCTGAATATGAAAGTGCCAAGAAGGGATGAATAAAACAGATGAAATCTGAATGACCCTGGTTTCAGTGTTTGAAGATTGAGTGTCCTTTCCAGATTTTGCTTTCTTTTAGTTAAATGAATCAAGGAAATATATATACATATGATTAAATTAAGACTTTTTTTAAAAAGGAAAATTCAGAAAGCTAGTTTGGGATGGATTTGATTGCATGTCAACAAGTAGGTGTTGACTCTTAGTGACCACATAGACTTTCTCTATGATGACCTGTCCCTAACCTTGTCCCTTAGGTCTCTCAACGGCATACTCATAGCTACTACTATTGGTCATAGCTACTACTACTGGTCATCCTCTTCTATTTCCTTCAATCTTTCCCAGAACTGGAGACTTTTTCAGAGAGATAGGTCTTTGTCTAATGAGATAATTTGAGCCTGGTCATTTGTACCTCAAGTGAGAATTCTGGATTGATTTGTTTGGCTGTTATCTTGACTATTCATGACATTCTAAGACTTTCTTCTTCCACCCCAAAGTTTAATAGTTTCAGTACTGTTTTTTTCCTGCCTTTTCAGTCTAACTTTTGCTTCCATAAATTGTCATAGGAAATCCAAGACGTGAATTAATTTGAACTAACTCTGGGACTAGAGGTTCCTTAAAGGAGCTCCTGCATGCAAATGTTAAAATGTTGATCAATATAAATGTGTGTATGTGTAAGTGTGTGTGTGTGTGTGTGTGTGTGTGTGTGTGTGTATGAGGAGAAAACAGTATGTGTATTTATCTGTGTTTTAAAGATAATTTTACTTTCTAATAAAAAAGACTCAAAATGTTATGACATAAATTTTATGTTAGAAATATTTTCTTCTTTTTAATATAGATTAGAAATTTGACATTTTCCTAATACAGTATGTGACATACAACAATAGTTTTCCCTTTTCCTGTTTTAATAATTTGGGAAGCTGATTTTTTTATATATTTTTTATAAATTTCATATTCTTTTTCTATTTCTTCCTGTAAAACCTGGGTTTTTTTTCTCTCTCTCTCATCTATATGTGTGTGTAATTATATATATAAGCATATAATTGTATATGGATATACATATTAAGTGTTATTGCTCTCATATAATAATTATAGAACATTTATCAGCAATTGTTGCCATTTTAAAACAATATTTTTGTTTGTTTGTTTGTTTTAATACACTTTCTTTGCAGAGATATTGTAGAGACATACACCAAACTGTACTCGTTAAGCAGTAAATAGCTGATTAAAACTGAAGTTCAAATTCTCCAAAAAACCTGAAGTTGAAAAACAAGAGAGCAAGCCAGTATTAAGAAAGCAATTTGACAAAAAAATTCAATAACAAGAGGCTAGGATGAGTTTTGGGAGCCAAGGGCAATCATGCCTGATATATTAGAACCCAAGAACAACATTAAAATTTAAGACTAAGTTCTAAACCTAAAATCACAGAAGGCGGCCCTAACCTTCTGGAAGAACTTATTCATTAAGCCCAGGNGGATTATAAATATTTAGTGAGCTGTGATCTTTAAGCTCAAGAATTGTCTGCAGAAAAAGAAAAAACTTTGACTGTTGGCTAATCTTCTAGGGGGGAACTTTACTGGATAGTCAAACATTCTGGACTGCAACTTTGGCTGGTAGATAAAATGTAAGACCCCTGAAAGAAGAAAATACTCCCTTCAGTGGTGCTTTGATAACTGGAAACAAATTGGATTATAAAAAACTCTATATAAAGATAAGACCTATATAAGATTCTGTTGTTTGGACTTTAAGACTGGCTGGTTTAAAAGACTATGGTACTGGTGAAAGAACATCTGCATACCTATCTAAAAGTGGTAGGAAACTATATCTAATATCCTCTTCTGAAGGCCCCAGCCTGGAACATCAGAAATCTTCAGGAGCAATACTTCAAGACAAGGCAAATAGTTTCCAGGAGGAAATGTATGCAATATTGTGACAGATTCAAATTACAATGATTTCAAATCATAATGAGATTAAAAGCAACTTTGATGGCATAAATGAGCACATTTCAAACTTAAACTTAGAAGTAAAAAATTCTCAGAAAATGATGATAAAGAATGAACAAACAAACCAGATAATAGAATACAAATCAGAGGACAGTGACCCAAAGAGGGCAGCTATAGAGGAAGAGAACTACAAATTAATACAAACAAAAGAAAACTTGCAAGGTTTTGCCACAACAATGAAAACAGAAAAGATATACTATTTTTCAGGATCTCCAAATCAATTTGAAGATTGGAAAGCAGACCTAATAAAATGGGCTATAGAGCAACCAGGACAATCATTAAAGTTTAGGAGACAATATTGGGATGGTGCATTCAAATGAAAAGGTTGGATATTTCAAGGTATTAACTTTGAGAAAATCATGACTGATAAGAATGGTTTGAATACAGAAGGGAAATTAAGCTTAAATAAAAATCTTGAAAACAGGACATATAGTGACCCAACAAGATGACTTTTATAAACACAATTGAAATATAAACTGATAAGAAAAGAAGCTATATGCTGATGTTAGTGTTATTTGTACAAACACAAGAAAAAAGTTTATATTTAACTTTATATGTATTGAATTTTAAGAATAATATTTGCTTAATCTTGACAAAAGGAGAATACTATTGGATGAAGAGAAGATCAAAGAAATATATAATTAATTAATATATTGATTATGGAACTATCGAAATTAATTATTATTGATTGTTTTAAACATATGAACCCAGACAGCATGCTGTTTGCTAAGCACTAAAGAATGTTATTGTAAAAAAAATAATAAAATATATTTTAAAAAAAGTCACAGTAAGGATGTCTCTCCCATAAACAATATAGTGAGACATAAATTACAGAAACACATTCTGGATCAATCGTTGGTCAAGTTAACAAGGGCTGCACCAGGTGTTGGAATTCATGGGCACTGTTGACCAATAGGCTACAGGACTCAGGACCGTTGGCTGAGCAACCAGAGCTAGCAGCAGCAGGAGTACAGGAATAAAAGGTGTTTACCTGTTGCAAATACACAAAAATTGAAAACAAAGAAATAATCTGTTATTACACATCAAGTCCAACAAGAAGAGGAAATCTTAAAAGAATGCACTAGTTTTGGAAAGAACAAAATCAGAAAAAACAGAATAGAGGCTAGCAGATCAATGTTAATATCTAGATATCAATGTTGATATCTAATATGAAATAAAATATTCTCAGAAGCAGAATTAGAAGAACTGCAAAGTCAACCCAGAGCAAATTAAAAAAAAATCAAAATCTTGACAGAAGTAGCTCAGACAGTAGAAACGAACAAGGGGGAGTTAGCAGTGGAGAAAGCCTGCATAGCTATTGAATAATTTTCATTACCAGACTAGGCACCCTCTTCTCTGCTAACAAAGCCCTCTAACTGAAAAAGAAGAAGAATTAGAACAAAGAATAACTAAGCATCTAGAACAGCACAAAGACAAAAGAAAAAGATTGCCTACATTGAAGTGTTTCCAAAGAAACAATTAGCACAAGTATTGAAAGATGCCAATATTGTAATATCTAATATAAAGCACCAGCTTACTGTAGGAAGTAAACCAACTTATGTAAAATGCAGCTGCAGTTATTACTGATTACCTGGGATGCAAAATCAACAAAGAAGAAAAAAAGCCAAACAGTGCATCACCAAAATGGAACATCAGGCTAGATAAATAAAATTAGGAACTTAAAACCACAGGCAAGCAAGCTAGAACAAAATGAAAGAAAAAAAAACTGAAGAACAAGTAGACAAAAGAATATCTGATTAAGAAATATCACCTAGAAACAAGATTAAGGAAAACTGGAAATAAAGCAGCCAATAGCAGCTATAATCAAGAAGATCAACAGATACAAAGCTTGAATTGCACACTATAGGTAGATCTCCAATTGCAGTCAAATCAGAAATGTTTTTGCCAATATACTAATGGAGAGACTGCAGTGAACCAGTCAATACCTCACAAACAAGAAACAGTACAGTTCTTGGTGCATCTATTGGGCAACCTAAGAAATGGAACAAAACTGCAATTTGGATAAAGGAGATGGATATGAATAAAAAAGAAGCTGAAATGAAAGGACTTGTAATAACAGCAGAAATAATGGAGAAAAAGGTAAGGAAGATCAAGAATTGGTTAGAACCTGGTGAAGATGAATGACATGGCTTTGGTTGAAATATCTGACCACTCTACACCTACTCATAACCAAGCAGTTTAATAACATACTTGCAAAGAGGTGAAATTGAAGATTGGCTAACATCCGGCAACACCTGCCTGATAACAAAAGATCCAACAAAAGGCGCAGCACCAAGCAAGTACGGGCCAATTACCTGCCTAACAACAACTTTCAAAATGCTAATTGTTGTGGTAGCAATTCGGTACAAAATATTTAGTTGAAAACAAGTTCTTTCTACCTGAGCAGAAAATAAATAGACCAAACAGCAGGGGAATAAAAGATCAGTTCCTAATTGACAAGATGATTCTGGAAAAGTGCGAGAGAAGGAAGACCATCTTGAATGTAGCTTGGATTTTCAAGGAAGTATTCAATTCCCTGCTGAATGATTGAATAATCAAATGCCTAGAAATAACAAGATTCAGTACAAACATCAGAATCTTTGTACAAACATCAGTCACACAACGGAAGACACATTTGCTGGTCAATAGTGATAGACCGGGAAAAGTTAATATCAAGAGATAAATCTTTCAAGAAGACTCACTATCATCATTAGTATTTGTTATTGCCCTGATTCCTCTGTCAACAATACTGAACAAGCCAGCCATGGCTATCAAACACTCAAAATATCTGACAGGCTGTCCCACCTCCTTTACATGGACAATGTGAAGCTGTAGGGAAAACACCATCTGAAATAGAATCGCTGCTTAATACCACCTGTATATGCAGCCAACATATTGCAATGAAGTTTGGACAAAGGTACCACCCTCACCATCAACAGAGGGATAAATAGTGAAAATGAAAGGAATCACAATGTTCTATGGAAATAACATCAAGAGTCTGGATGAAGATGATCACTACAAATGCATACAAAGCCAGAATTGAGAAGATAGGAACAGAAAACAAATGTTGCCACTGCAAAGAAAGTGAAGAAACAGTGGATCACCTAGTTAGTTGCTGCAAGAAGCTCACACAGACAGTCTACAAAGGCACAACAAAGTAATGATGCATTGGAATATTTGCAAGTAATACCATTTGCCTGCAAACAAAAACTGGTAGAACCATAAAATAGAAAAAATAATAGAAAATGAAGAAGCTAAGTGCTCTGGGACTTCAGAATTCAAACAGACAAACCTTTGCCATATAACACCCCAGACTAAACATTTGTTCATAAAGAAGTCAAAGACTGAACAGTGGGTGTTGCAAAACCTGGAGACAGAAAAATAGAAGAGAAAGAACTGGAGAAAATAACAAAATACAAAGACCTGCAAATAGAAGTAGAACAACTGTGGCAAAAAAAAGCAAAGATAGCACCAATAGAAATAAGTGTGTTTGGTGCAATCCCAAAATATCTGTTTATTTATTAAATTTATTAATTCATTAAATTTGTTTACTGTCCATCTGTATACCATTGGCATTGACAAAATCTCAATCAATCAATTTCAAAAAGCAACTTTAGATGGAACAGCTTACATCCTGTGACAGTACCTTTAACACCATCAGACAACAACATCTGCCTATCCCAAGTCCTTGGGAAGTACCCAACAGGTGGATGAAAATGCCAAATCCTGTCTGAACATCTGGCTGACTATGCAATGAACCATAATAATAATAATATTAGTGAACAGCTTAAAACCCGGTAATGTAGGTTGTGTGAGAACCTTCCCATGTTCTGCTTGAGAAGGCAACAAATTTGTTTTATAGTTTGAATAATTGGCTTTCTGTTGATGTTCTAATATGGCTTTCTGAAGAGAGGGTTTCTCAGTGCTGTTCATGTATGGTATAAGCTTAAGATAGACACAGAAGGCCAGGAATGTGACAAGTAAATGATATGGTCACATATCATTGAATATCTCTTGTTAATGTTGCACACTCTTTCTCCACCAGCTAATTCTAATTCATGTTTTCATTTAATATATTCTGTGGAATACATGAAACAATAACAAGATAAAGATTACTAAACAAAGCATTTCACAGAATGCTAGAAGTTACAAGCCAAGAAGCCATAAGATCTATAAAAAATGATTGAATATGAGGGGAAAAATGATGGGTAAAAATAAACTTGGTAAGGAGAACAGCAGCAAAATTAATTCATTTGTGTTTAATTCCTATAATGCTTGTTCTTCCATGTTGTTCTCTGTTTCATTCTTTGTCACATTCTTGTCACTGGGTTTAATTTTATACGGATTAGTTATACAGTTCGACTTTATTCTGCAGGTAGTATGTAATTTAAAATGTAGAAAGAGATTGATAGGTGATGGGCAGGAAGTGTGGGCTGGAAGAGAAGTTAAAAAAAGCATCAGTTGATGGCAGGTAGAATCTCTTTATGTCCAAGAAGTTTTAAAAAGGTGAACTTATTCAGATGGGATCTCTAGATGTACATGCCATATGCAAAAACACCACATAAAATCATAAAAAGTATTATTAACAAATATTGTACGTTCTTTGTTGAAGAGAAGTACACATCTTTCATCTCAGTACATAGTTATATCTTGAACATACAAAAATCAAAGACCATCTTGGTTTATTTTAATATACCTTAGTATGAAATTTATAAAATGACATGAAAAAATAGATCTGTATGTGTACACATACACACACACACATACACACACACACATATGCTGTATATCCATTTCAATTTGACAGGAATTAACATATTTTGCAATATGTACCTGAGCTCAAAATGATTTCACCTGAACTAAAAATAATTTCAGCTTGACAATACACTGTAAAGTAATAATAATAATAATAATAATAATAATAATAACAACAACAACAACAACAACAATAATAATAATAATAATAATAAAGTTGGAAGGGATCTTGGAGGTCATCTAGTCCAACCCCCTGCTCAGGCAGGAAACCCTATACCATTTCAGACAAATGGCTGCCCAGTCTCTTCTTAAAAACTTCCAGTGTTGGAGCATTCACCACTTCTGGAGGTAGGTTATTCCACTGGTTAATTGTTCTAACTGTCAGGAAGTTTCTCCTTAGTTCTAGGTTGCTTCTCTACTTGATTAGTTTCCATCTGTTGCTTCTTGTCCTGCCCTCAGGCGCCTTGGAAAATAGCTTGACTCCCTCTTCTTTGTGGCAGCCCCTGAGATATTGGAACACTGCTATCATGTCCCCCCTCGTCCTTCTCTTCATTAAACTAGACATACCCAATTCCAGCAGCCTTTCCTTATATGCTTTAGCCTCCAGTCCCTTAATCATCTTTGTTGCTCTTCTCTGTACTCTTTCTAGAGTCTCAACATCTTTTTTACATCGTGGTGACCCAAATTGGATGCAGTATTCCAAGTGTGGCCTTACCAAGGCATTATAAAGTGGTATTAATACTTCACATGATCTTGATTCTATCCCTCTGTTAATGCAGCCTAGCACTGTATTGGCTTTTTTGGCAGCTGCAGCACACTGCTGACTCATATTTAAGTGATCGTCCACTAGGACTCTGAGGTCCCTCTCACAGCCACTACTATTGAGCAAGGTACCCCCTATACTATACCTGAACATTTGTTTTTTCTTGCCTAAATGTAGAACCTTACTTTTTTCACCATTGAATTTCATTTTGTTAGATAGCGCCCAGATCCTCCTATATCCTAAGCCTGTCTTCTGGAGTGTTGGCTATTCCTGCCAACTTGGTGTCGTCTGCAAATTTGATGATTTCCCCATCTATCCCCTCGTCCAAATCGTTGATGAAGATGTTGAAGAGCACTGGGCCCAGAACAGAGCCCTGAGGCACCCCACTACACACTTCCCTCCATGTAAATGCGGTTCCATTGAGGACCACACGTTGAGTACGGCCGATCAGCCAGCTATGGATCCATCTGGTGGTGATGCTGTCTAACCCACATTTTTCTATCTTAGTAAGTTGTGATCTACTTTATCACAGTGCTTTACTGAAGTCCAAGTAAATTATATCCACAGCATTCCTCTGATCCACTAATTTTGTCACTTGGTCAAAGAATGCAATAAGATTTTTCTGGTATGATCTGTTTTTGACAAACCCATGTTGGCTTTTAGTAATGACTTTGTTTGCCTGTAGGTGTTTGCTGATTCGTTGTTACTCATCTGTAATTTTTTTATTTTGTTGTTTTATAATCTTAATCTTCTCTTAACATTTTTTTCTCTTTACAGGCACCTTGTTTTAGTTTGTAATGGATGGCTTCATTGTTCTTAAAATCTATTGTTTATTTTTATTTGCCTGCTAGTTTAGGATCTGATTCAAGTAACTTTAAAGATAACTAGAGTGTTTAATGAAGCTATGTTCATTTGGTATACACTCTGAAGATATTAAGGCTCTTCCTATAAAAAAATATAAGATGGGAAGGTAGTCTCCATAATATTTTTGAGTGCTACTATTCAGTAAAAGTAGCAGCTGCAACAGTTTGTACTTTAACAAAATTAGGAAGGCTGTTGTTTTTTTACTTTAACTGATCAAGAGACATTTCGTCATCAGTTATTAAATTTCTTATAATCTGACATTAAGGGAAGAAATTTTGAAAGTATATTACTGCTGTAGTATAAGTTTAAATACAAATTGAACCCAGATCTTTCTCCTGTTTTCTTAAATATGAATATCCTTTTGGATATACAGTGTTGCTGAATATGAAAGTGCCAAGAAGGGATGAATAAAACAGATGAAATCTGAATGACCCTGGTTTCAGTGTTTGAAGATTGAGTGTCCTTTCCAGATTTTGCTTTCTTTTAGTTAAATGAATCAAGGAAATATATATACATATGGTTAAATTAAGACTTTTTTTAAAAAGGAAAATTCAGAAAGCTAGTTTGGGATGGATTTGATTGCATGTCAACAAGTAGGTGTTGACTCTTAGTGACCACATAGACTTTCTCTATGATGACCTGTCCCTAACCTTGTCCCTTAGGTCTCTCAACGGCATACTCATAGCTACTACTATTGGTCATAGCTACTACTACTGGTCATCCTCTTCTATTTCCTTCAATCTTTCCCAGAACTGGAGACTTTTTCAGAGAGATAGGTCTAATGAGATAATTTGAGCCTGGTCATTTGTACCTCAAGTGAGAATTCTGGATTGATTTGTTTGGCTGTTATCTTGACTATTCATGACATTCTAAGACTTTCTTCTTCCACCCCAAAGTTTAATAGTTTCAGTACTGTTTTTTTCCTGCTTTTTCAGTCTAACTTTTGCTTCCATAAATTGTCATAGGAAATCCAAGACGTGAATTAATTTGAACTAACTCTGGGACTAGAGGTTCCTTAAAGGAGCTCCTGCATGCAAATGTTAAAATGTTGATCAATATAAATGTGTGTATGTGTAAGTGTGTGTGTGTGTGTGTGTGTGTGTGTGTATGAGGAGAAAACAGTATGTGTATTTATCTGTGTTTTAAAGATAATTTTACTTTCTAATAAAAAAAAGACTCAAAATGTTATGACATAAATTTTATGTTAGAAATATTTTCTTCTTTTTAATATAGATTAGAAATTTGACATTTTGCTAATATGTGACATACAACAATAGTTTTCCTTTTTCCTGCTTTAATAATTTGGGAAGCTGATTTTTTAATATATTTTTTTATAAATTTCATATTCTTTTTCTATTTCTTCCTGTAAAACTTGGTTTTCTCTCTCTCTCTCTCTCTCATCTATATATGTGTGTAATTATATATATAAGCATATAATTGTATATGGATATACATATTAAGTGTTATTGCTCATATAATAATTATAGAACATTTATCAGCAATTGTTGCCATTTTAAAACAATGTTTTTGTTTGTTTGTTTGTTTTAATACACTTGCTTTGTAGAGATATTGTAGAGACATACACCAAACTGTACTCGTTAAGTAGTAAATAGCTGATTAAAACTGGAGCTCAAATTCTCCAAAAAACCCGAAGTTGAAAAACAAAAGAGCAAGCCAGTATTAAGAAAGCAATTTGACAAAAAAATTCAATAACAAGAGGCTAGGATGAGTTTTGGGAGCCAAGGGCAATCATGCCTGATATATTAGAACCCAAGAACAACATTAAAATTTAAGACTAAGTTCTAAACCTAAAATCACAGAAGGCGGCCCTAACCTTCTGGAAGAACTTATTCATTAAGCCCAGGCAGGATGTGTAATACATCTGTTTATATATAATTTTTTCTATATAAAATGGAGTAGGCTAGTTGAAAACCAGGGAATATACTTAGCGATCCATTCAGATGCTCCAGTATTCAGTTCAAGGTCTCTCCATTTGGGTATCTATAAAGAATTAAATGTTTTCAATTCTTTATTGTAGCATTTTCTGACACAGAGCATGTTACATATAATATTATTTTGGTATCATTTGTACAAAACGGCTTACTGCAGTGGATGTTGCAGTTGATTGGAGAGACATTGAAACTGCATGCCATACTCAAGGCCAAACATTTGCTGGGTGAAAGCAGACTAAGTCTGATGACTTCAATTCATGGATTGGAAAGGAAAGAGGAGGAAATGATGCCTTAGCAAACCTCATTTAAAGTTCAATATATTTTCACTGAGAAAATATTTCTCAACTATAAGCTGAAAAAAATCTACGGGAAAAAAATAATCCAATTTTAAGTGAAGTTAATAATATGAACCTGATAGTCCTCTTAAAAGTTTACAGTTCAGTAGGTTTCACTGCTAGGAAGATATGTAAGGCACTGGTCCATAATGATCCTCACTTAGGTAAGTATAATTATTTCCATTTCTTCCTTTATCTAGCACCTCAAGCATATTCCAGAGAGATTTTCGGTGCAGTTTCTGAAATATTCATGAACATAGCTTTAAGATGTTTGGGAAACAAGGAGGAAAATACATTAACCTTCAAAGTAATTTATGTGCTTTTCAGGTTACTGATTTATTAAGACACTTTGTGCACCTGTTCCAGTCATTAGTGATAGATTGTTCCATGGTAAGCCCTCACTCCATCTTAGTTAAATTACTTTTGCTGGTTGGATGGATTATTGGGTTACTTCACAACACACTTCTAATTTGCTGTCTGCTATTTGGAAACACGTGATATATGTATCAGGTTTCAGATAACCAAAGTTAAGCAAATGAATGGCCCTGGAAACAATTCTACAGCCTTTGTCTTACCATGGAATTGTTCCCTATATCTTCAACAACTACACAGCTAGCATTCACCACTTCTGTGCCCAAAATATCATTCAGAACCTAGTTCACACAGCCTTTAGGTATTTGTATTTTTCATGAATTCAACCATTTACCTCTCCTTTCTGTCTAGATCCAGGACAGCCAGCGCAATCTGGTGAATAATCAATTCAACCATCCTTCAGTTGTAAATTTGGAACATGTACTTGTTTAGAAAAGAATATCATTTTGATGGATTGCAAAAGATCTTTCTTAAATTATCAGTGGTTCCCAGATTTTGACTAGGGATGTTGGAATATATCATCCTCAGCCAGAATGGCCAAGGATCATGAATGATGGGAAGTGTAATTACTCAGAAGACTGAATCTTGGGGTATGTGATCTTTAACTGCTTGAACCTTCTATACCTGGATACTTAGGAAGAAGTCTGATTGAGTTAAATGGAGTTTAGTCCTGGGAAAGCATGCATAGGATGACAGACTTAGTCACCAGTAAATACATTTCCTAGCATAAGTATGAGGCCAATAAAGAAACAAAGAATCAGTGTAACAATGTATGATCAGCATAAAATTCTCCAGGAAAGCAAATTCTGCAGAAGAAAAAAAAAACCAACTAGTGGAGAATCACTTGGGAGATAGTGGACTGTGTTAGTTGCAGTGGTTAGAATGCAGTATTGCAGGCTAACTTTGCCCAGTGCCAGGAGTTCGATCCTGACCAACTCAAGCCTTCCATCTTTACAAGGTCAGTAAAATGAGGACCCAGATTTGGGGGGCAATATGCTGACTCTATAAACCGCTTAGAGAGTGCTGTAAAGCACTAAGAATAGTATATATGTATAAGTGCTATTGCTATTGAATGGATCTTTGAATCTGTTAGAGTTAAAATCTTCATTCATGATCTACAAATCTATATACAGTATTATATTCGAGCGTGCAATTTTTAGCCAATCAACAGAATGATTGAGGCAACTATGATGGCTGTAACTTCTGTCTCAAAAGCCAGTTTTCCATAATTCTTTCTTAGGTATAAGCATAAATGTTTTTCTTTTTTCTTATGGCTGAGTTCTTAACAGGTTATCTGAATTTCTTGTAGAATCACAAGACAGTACCTTAGTGGGTTTTTTATCTCCCTTTTATCATTCACATATCAAATTATGGAGGAGCTATTTCTCCATGATGCTATCTGCAGTTGTGGATGCTGAGAGCATACAACTAGCTTTTTCAACTGGTGTGTGTGTGTGTGTGTGTGTGTGTGTGTGNCACACACACACACACACACACACAAAGGACAAATGAATGTAATGAACTCTTCTGACATTTTCTGGAGAAACAGAATATGGTCTTCAGGATATATATGCCTGTATTAAACAAAACTAATCTCTACTGTTTCAGTTACCGCTTCCCTTGGGATGATGTCACTCATGGGCTACATAATAAACAAAGCAATTCTTTTTCAAGCTAGGTCAAGAAAAGGCCAGAGGGATGGAAGCATTGTGTTTGTGTCTGCCATGTCACCTTGTTGCACCTTTTTCCTAAAATGAAACAGGAAAGAACATAAAATTATATATCAGGGTTTTCTGTTTTTGTGGTCTTTATGAAACAATATTCAGTCAGTGATTTGCTCAGTTTTGTTTGTCGTTAGTAACCAGCCAAGGATTATATTATGTGGATATATTCAATCCCCTCTCTCTCCTTCCCTCCCCTGCTTCTCTTTCTCGTGCCAGTCTCCTTTTCCTGAAGCTCTGGTGAAAAGGAAGCAAATGGAAAAAGGAAGAGAAATGGTTCCACTGTCTAGAGATAAATTCTTTAATCTTTCAGGCCTGAAGGTAAAAAATAAACTTGGACTGAACAGTTTACTCTGTAATTAGTTTTGCCAATGCAGCTTCTCCAGCTGTCCATAGTGAGCAGAAACTCAAGTTATAGCAATGCTGCTGTTTTGAATGTAGCAGCAAATAAACATCCTTCTTACTGACAAGATGACAAAAAGCTGCTTTTTGCTACAACCAAGCTTATAGTTTCAGGGTCCAGTTGTTGCTAGTGTTCAGATGTTCCTTTCCTGGCCCCTTTTTCCTAGAATGCTTGATATTCCAGATGATGCCAGATGTAGGCACTTCTTTCACATATCCAGGGCCTTATTAGAGAGGGTTGCAAAAATGTGCATTCAGTATCAAATAAACACAATGAGAGAGAACTGTGGTGTAGTGGTTGGATTGGCATCACAGAAACCCAGAATCTAGTCTACCTTGAGCGACAGGTGCTGACAAGGTGATTTTTCTATGCTCAACTGACCTCACAGAAGGGAGGGGAAATTAGGAGGAAGAAGCAGTAGGTATGTCAATTTGAGGCCCCAAAAGAAAAGCTCCATATTAAGCAAATAGATACATAAAATAGGCCATGACTATTGGTTGTTGATTTTAGAAATTTCTTCTGCTTTCTTTCTAGAAGTAGAAGAAATTTCAAGACATCTATGGAATTTCTCAAAATTATGTAAGAGAGATATATCCAGTGGTGGGATTCAGCTGGTTCGCACCAGTTTGGCAGAACCAGTAGCTAATTTTTTGTTGCCCAGGCCCAGAATGGACTTCCGGAAGCAGCATCCACACAGAGAACTGGTTGTTCACATATTTGAATCCCACAACTGGATATATCTCCATCTCTGTCTCTATCATCTAGTGGAATAATTCTATAGAAATACAATGAATTAATAAATCCAATAAATACATCATTGAAAAGATAACAGGAAGGTATTAATTTAAACCCATTGTTCAGTGAAACCAGTATGGACTTTACTTAGTCATAGAAAGAAAGGACTGCAGAGAATAAAGTTATTATTCTATTCATTTATTTCATTTTTTAAAAAAAAAAATCCAATACCATGTGTGCAAGATCTCCATGCTGAATTGCTAAGTGTAACATTCTCTTTCTCACACAAATAACAAAAGAAACATTACTAGCTGTAAAATGAGACTTTATTCTCTGAAGATCTACTGTATTCCCTGGAAAGAAGGTAGGGGCTACCCTCTCATAAGAGGTTTCCATCCAATTGTCATAAATCCTCCTTTATCCCCAGAGTGGAAACACTCTATTCTGGCATGTTGTGAGATCTTAGATGTGGAAATCCCTTTTGCCAATTTAGCGATGTTACACAACTACCACTTACTGCAATATTGCAGCTGGTTTAGAGCCCCTAATCTGCTGAAGCAAGAACAGAGGAGCTGATAGAAGTATTATTTTTATTGACCTTTTGGTATTACCCCAAGAGCAATGGAGTGTCCTGTGTATTGCCACTTCCTATCACTTGTTTCCCAATTTACTCCTCCAATTTTCAGTCACAGGCTGAGAAATCATTATCTAGCTTAGATTAAATCCTTGCAGTGATAGTAGCCACTGCTCCCTTTAACAACCCAAACTACACTTTTTTTTAGGAGTTACCCCTGCAAATTAAGAAATTTGGTGAGAGCTCTGATGTATGACCTTATAATCACATTGAGTTTGTTTTTTTCAGGACAGAAAAACATAAATGCTGTTGTTATTGCCAGAAAAAGATACTTTATCAGTCACTGCTGTGCTCTGTCTGAAATAGGTACAAGCACATCCAGAATGTCAACCAAAAGTACTGAGTTATCTTCTCTGGAACATGCCATATTTATGAGTGGTGTTAGGTGACAAACTCACTCTGTTCTCATGTTTAAGTCAATCTACCTAATTTTCTCTTCCTGAATTCATACCCCAAATGTAAGCCCTCACTACACTGATATACTTTTTTTCCCCCCTGGATTTCATGATAGAATTCTCTGCCCAAAATGCCTGTATGTGGAGAAGAAACGACTAAGTAGATAATAGGGAAAGATGAAAACAAAACTGTATTATATGAAGGAAAAATCACTTGCAGAAAAATAGTCTAAGTTAGCAAATGTCTATACAAAATTGTGTGCGTTTAGGGAAATAACAAGGTAAATGCTTTTCTTGAAGAGGGAAAAAAAATCACAATGTGATTCAGAAACAATTTTTTTAAAAATGAGAAACTGGATGAAACCAAGTATGACAGCTTTACCTTCTATTTATCCTTCAAATGTCAGAAAGATAGGGATTCATCTGTAATCCTGAAAAGACCCTGAAAATTATATTGAGATTACAAGCCTAAATAGTCCAATAACATGACTTTCAGATTAAGTTTATCATGCTTTCCATGGTTTTCTAGCCATGATTCCTTAAAGAAACCATGTGTCATGGTTCTGACAGATGAAACTCTTTAAAAGAACTTTGAGGCATTGTTTACCTTAAAGAATCTAACATCGGATGTTCTTGCTTTGACACCATGATCATCTATCCATACATTGTGTTAATCAAAGTTTAATAGTGTGAAGAAAGAAAGCTACTGAGTAATTTAATTATCCAGCTTCAGCATCTAGCTAGTAGACCAATAGCATGCATCTAGCTAGTAGACTAATAGCTCAGGATCATGAGAATGACTAGGACGGGAATGGTTTTAGAAAGAATGGTGAGATGGTTACTAGCCCTTGAATCTGCTGTTGAGGTGACTATCTCAGTCTGCCTAGTGGAGACACTGAACTTGTGAGAAAGGACTGTTTGAAACTTCCTTGTCTCTAGTCAAGCTTCTATCTTTAAAAAAAAAATCCTTGCAATTAAAGGCCAATTGTATATTTGCTCTCTCAAAATGCATTATTGTGAAAATGCACAAAGTGAAAACATCAGTTGTTTAGATTTTGTCTTGGTAACTCCAAATTAGTATTCCTGATAGTGCTCCTGACAAATTAGGTTATTACCAGCACATGCTGTAAACATAAATCAGATTGATATCAATAAAATTGCTTCTCTCTTTCTTTCTTCCTCCCTCCCTTTTTTTGTTCTGGCCTTGTTTATGGATTCTCTGTCACTTTCTAAGTAACCCATAAATACTTAGAATGTGTTGAGGAAAGCTGTCACTCAATTTACTCCCTTTCCTTGACTAGGAGTAGTAACCCTGATCATTTTTCACAATGTTTGCCAAGTCAAAGGTGTCCTACTCATTAACCCACATTGCTCTGGCACTGCTTTATGACCATGAATACCTTACACATTTCTTTGCCTCAGGACAAATGGAACTAAGAGAGTACTTTGTTCAAGCAACTGATGCATACTGCTGATATGCTCGGTGGCATACTGAGAGTTAGATTGCCAGCAGAAGAGATTTCTGATATTGAATGGTGATCAAAAGGAAGAAGACAAGAAGACTCGCTTGCCAAGGGAGAAGCTGTAAGAAGGTGTTTGACACCTGAAATCTCCCAGGCCAGCAACATGCAAATGTATACAGTCTTATTTTCATGAATGGGCTTTTGGTGATTGAACCCTTGAGTCTCTGAGGAATCTAACTTCTGAACACATGGTCTGTAATTGTAAAATGAAATAATTATAATATGTAATTAACAGTAGGGGAAGGTTCTTAATATGTGATATGCTACCAAATGCAAAACAGCTGGTGATTGGTTCTCTAAAATGCCACACTTTCTACTAAATATGGAAATTTGGAGCATCTGTGACCTATCGATAGGAGCCAAATATGGAAGAAATTTCCTCTACCCATGACTTGTAACTTCCCAGTCTATGAAAGATCTAATGATCAATTATCATAATTACCAGTCTTCTTATATTCTGTTTTCCCCATAATAAGCCAGTTTGGTATAGTGCACGGGTGTCAAATTTGCCATGTCACGTGATGTGTCGGGACATATTGTGACTTTTTTTGCATTGCCAGAGCTGGGGTGGGCGAGGCTTCCACATGATGCAACCGGCCCATGGGCCAGCAGTTTGACACCCCTGATGTAGTGGGTTAAGGCACCACAATAGAAACCAGGAGTCCATGAGTTCTAGTTCTGCTTTAGGCATGAAGCCAGGTGGGTGACCATGGGCCAGTCACTTTCTCTCAGCCATAGGAAGAAGGCAATAGTGAACCAGGTCTGAAATCTTGCCAAGAAAACTATAGGAACTTCTCCATGCAGTTGCTAAGATTCAATACTGACTTGAAGGTGTGAACACACAGCAATCATCATCATTATAATATAGGATAAGCCTTTAGGCATGAAATAAATGAACAGACACAAATAATATTTTAAAATATTTTAAAAGATGAGACTTTCATCCAACATCATGTGACAGAGTACCACTTACAGAGACTCTTTCTTATTCACCTCCCAATTCACTTTCTGCACCCTAAATCTGCACTTGAGAGTCAGTAACACCAGAAAGAGTTAATGTATATAGCTTTTTTAAAAATCTGTGAAACAAAGAAAAATAGCGATTACATTATTTAACAACAAGCGTGTAAGCCAGTTCATTCAATTTAAAAAAAAGAAACTAGGGACATCCAGGATATATAATCTATATATGATCCAGATTTCTAAATAAATCTCCCAATGGGCCCATGGTGATAAAATCCTTGTTCACATATCAAAAGAGTATCAATGTATCAGATAAGCAAAAGAGTATCAACGTACCAGCAATCATGACTGCCCACTGGGGAGAGGCAAACATTTCCTTACCCCAATTTTTACTCATTCTGTATGCACTGCACTGCATTTAAAAAACAACAACTGGCTACTTGTTGTGAGGAAAAGCAGACAGAGGGTTCCCTAGTGACCATTCTACTCTACTCACTTGCTCAATGTAGCAGTGACACTGTTGGAGACTGCATTATCTCTTTGTACCTAGAAGCCCATTTTGGCCAGTGGGTTAGGGTTAGGGTTAGTTTCCCACCCTTTGCGAAATAGCGCTCCCAAAATTTTAAGCTTCTAATTATTAATCTGTCATCTATCTATTATATTAATGGCAAAATAATTAACAGGTAGAAAAACAAACAAAAAAGGTAGGAATAAAATATCAAAAGCCCTCTGGCTTTGCACTTAAGGCAGGACTAGAGTTCCTAGTCTCCCAGTTTCTGGTCCAGTGGATTACATCAAACTAGTTTTCATGAAGAGAATATATTACCCAGCATTATTCTAGCATTATAGGTATTCTACCTAAGGAAGAAGTCTGTGTCTTATGGTTTACTGATCAAAGTGTGTTCCTTGATTTCTGCTGAATATTGGTTCAACCATATAAATTCAAGTAAAATTAACAGTGTGCTAAAGATGATGACAACATTCTTTTCTTCATGCCTTCTTTGCTTTCTGGGGAAAAAAATCCATCCTCTTGGATGAATCCTAAACACATTAAGCACATGTTGTGAGTCTCCCAATTGACTATTCTAAATATTGTTTGCCCCAATAAACATTAGGTTAAAAAACTGGTTTTCATTTTTCCAAACTTGCCTCCCTCTTTTATAAAAGAAAACTTTCATTTTTAAAAAAAAAATCTTGAACGCATTTGTGAAGGACTGGATTGTCAGCAGCTATTAATCTAGATGGCTATTTGTGACTTCCAGAATCAAAGGTTTCGTGTTGGTTCCAATTGGCTAGCAACAGTTAAAGTGCCCTAGCTTGGAGAGTATTCTAAATGCATTTGACTAACTACCATGTGGAATATAGGCAAGATAGGCGGATCCAGCAGGGTGCTTCTTCTTTTGTCTTCTGTTAATGTGTGTGTTCTTTTGATGCTGATTTTAAGTTTCATTTCATGAAGACAGATGCTTTTCTCTGTTCATTGGTGCACTTCTCTTCATCCTTCTTCAGTCTACAGCTGCCCCAGGCACGAAAGGAGGAATTTCCTCCTGAGACTACCTTCCAGCAATTCATTGAAGCAGGGGAAGCCAAGAAGATGGCAGGACACTTGCAACAAAAGATGTAACAATCAAATTCAACATCAACCATCACATATATATTGAAGGTAAGTGCAAGATCTCCATGCCTTGACTTGTGAGACTTTTGAAGACATGCTTTTCTCTTGGGAGAATGCTGGGAAACTGGGCCAGGGATTTTTGTAAAGGTACAGTTATAAATTTTAGCAGTCACAATAGCACTTAGACTTATCTAACCACTCAAACTCACACTCAAACTCATACTCACACTCACACTCACACACACTCACACACACTCACACTCACACTCACACTCACACTCATCATAACACACACTAACACCCACCATAACACTCGCCGTAACCAGTGATGGCAAACCTTTTAGAGACTGAGTGCCCTAACAATCGCCCTAAGTCTAACCCTAACCACTCACTCACACTCACACACTTACACTCATACTTACACTCACACTCACACACTCACACTCAAACTCACACTCCAACTCCAACTCAAACTCACACTCACCCTAACCACTCAAACTCATGCTCACGCTCACGCTCACACTCACACTCACACTCACACTCACACTCACACTCACACTCAAACTTACACTCACACTCATCATAACACTCACACTAATTCAAAGTGCTTTTACAGCCCTCTCTAAGCAGTTTACAGAGTCAGCATATTGCCCCCAACAATCTGGGTCCTCATTTTACCGACCTTGGAAGGATGGAAGGCTGAGTCCACCTTGAGCCAGTCAGGATCGAACTGCTGGCAGTGAGCAGTGAGTTAGCCTGCAATACTGCATTCTAACCACTGCACCACCATGACTGTAGAATTTCTTTCTAGAACTGAAATGAGTTACTAAAGCTTCTGTCAGACCCAGAAAATATTAACTGCAGCAGCAGACTGCTCTGCAGCTGAAGCAGTAATGGGCCACCAAAATACGGAAAAAAACTATGACGAACACATTATATGTGCAGTTGAAGTTACACTTTTTTAAGGACTCCAAATAAATCAATAGCCTGTAGGCTCTTGTACCATGTAAAAGTAAATGACATTTCAGCAAAAATTGCAGCTTTGCAGCCAAGTCATTTCATGCTTTAGAACTTTTTGCTGTCTCAGAGACCAAAGAGGTCTGAACCAGAGCACTTGAATTTGAAATTTCTTGAAATACAAGTAAATGAGTAAGGGTAGATCACAGCCTTTCCTCAGCATTCCATTTGGCAAAACAGTTAATAGAGTGTTTTGCTCATATGCCTGAAACAGCATTATGTTATGAAGCTTGAAATGCACTGGAGCATGTTTTTATTCTTAGTTTGGTTTCTGAAAACATCAGTAAACGTTTACATCACTCAGGGCTAAGATATCCTGTTCTGTGTCAAAGTATGACAAAGGAGGTTGACCAACCATGTCTTTGTCCAGATTCCATTTCCCCTCTTCTTTAGATTTTTTTTTCTCTCCAAAGGAATATTTTGCTTTATTGTGATTGCTTCCTCCTTTCTGCCTTTTAGAAAGTCTTCCTCTGATTTCTTTTAACTTACTAAATTATCCTGGAATTAATTGGCTATTATGCAAGCTTGTGATTGGAAGTAGATTTTTAAAGAAGGCACTTAAAGGAAGCCCTGTTCCCATGCTTCCTCTGAATCACTTTTTCACTTCAGATCCAAGTGCTGCATGTCCATATAACTTCTCAGTTTGGATTGCCTGCTTGAGTTGTTCGTTAAAATGTTGCTTTACAGCGGTTCGAGATTAGTATCACAATTGACCCACAAATTTCTGTTGTTAAGAGAGACATTTGTTAAATGAGTTTTGCTCCATTTTACAACCTTTCTTGCCACAGTTGTTAAATGAATCACTGGAATTGTTAAGTCAATAATATGGTTATTAAGTAAATCTGGCTTCCCCATTGATTTTATTTGTCAAAAGTTTGCAAAAGGTGATCACATGACCCTGGGACCCTGTAAACATCATAAATGAGTCAGTTGCCAAGCATCTGAATTTTGATAACTTGACATGGGGATGTCATAATAGTTGTAAGTATGAAAAATGGTCACAAGTCACTTTTTTCAGAGTCACTAAATGAACTGTTGTAAGTCAAAGACTAACTGGACTGTAATGTTACTTTTGACACTAAGGTCATCATCTTGCAGTCTGTATCTTATTCTCTTAGCCTATGTTTCCCAACCTGGAAAGATTTCAGAATGTGTAGACTTAGACTTTCCCAGGCAGCATGGCCATGAGCAGCCACTCAGGGGGGGTGAGCAGTCAGATGAAGTATCTTGATGACATCATGACTTTCTAACCGTCTTATTGCTGATTTTAATCCCACCTAGACCCTCATCTCCCCTGGCCTCCCTTAGAGGCCTTTTTGAGAATTCTGAGAGCTGAAGTCTGTGAGCTACTGTATTTAATCTGCATATTTTCAGACTTGCAAGATTATTTTACAAGATTCCATTACTGGAACCTTACAATAAAGTTAGCATTAGTACCCACCAACGGTCCTTTTTTTTTTTTTCCCTCACATCGACAACTCTCACTTTTACTCTCCCAAAACCTAGGGGGATTCTTACTGAGATGTTTTCTTCACCCTCCACCTTCCTTTGGGTTCAGATTTTGTTTTTCAGACTGTTGTGTAAGTTACAACTCTTCCTCCTGTTTCCCAAGGTCATTCCTACATACATTACACTGTCACAATGTTATGTGAGACTGGTTTGAAATGATTTTTAAAGCACCAGATCATGAATAATGCAGCTCTGATTCATTATAATTACAACTCATGTTTATAATACCGCATTCATTGCTAGTTGGTTGCCAGGCCTAACTTAAGGGTGGATTCTAATTTAAAACCTTAAATTAACCGAGATGCCACACCAAAAGAGATCTCAAGTAGGAACTCTGGTTTGTCAGAGGACTGACTGGTGTGCCTCTGTGAAGCAAATTGCTAAGCAAAGCAGCTCCCCCATATGAAGAACAGAGTGTCCTCTTTGTTGGAAAACTAGATAGGGTAAAGCAGAGCAAATTTCCTCTAAGACACTTTTCAGCAAGGCAGTTCTGGGCCTCCAGAATTCTAAACATTTACCTTCTTGAAAACTTTTAGGGACTTTAAAATTTATAGAGAAAACCATTTGGAAGATGTCTTTTATCAGAGGCCCATTGACTGGGCATATGAAAGAAGACCATCTCCTGTGTCTTTCTCAGGCTACAGAATCCAATTCTTCAAGCTGTTGTTTTGGGTCAGTACACTCACAACTTCAGAAGAACAGTTAAGGTCTGCTTTTAAATGTTAATGATTTAGACACAACTTTAAATTTGAATGAATTGTGCTTTCAATTGGATTATTTTTAATCTTTGTTTTTAACTTGCCATATGTGTGTATTTATATCTATATTTATACCTCTATAAATTGAATGTTGTACAAATGGAATCAAATTGTACAAATAAATCATACTGATAGTTTTACAGTATATCAGGAAAATGCTTTTCCACTTATGTGAAGGGAGACATGCTACCTACTGTACTGCTATATATTTTTCTGCATCAAAAGCTGTTTTTTTTTAAAAAAAAATAGGGAATGTTGCATTGTGGGCTGCAATAAGTTTTTTTTTAAGTAATTTTGTCCTTATGTTGACCTCAGCTTCTTATGACATCATAGAGACATCTGTATATTTTCTTGGTTAGCCACTGCCATCTTACTTTATTCTACAGTTCTGAAATGTTCTGATAGCCTGCCATCCAAATCCTAATCAGATTTGGCCATTTTAGCTTTTTGGGATTAGCCAAAGTTAACCAGATCCTGCCACCTTCCTGTGATACCATA
This sequence comes from Protobothrops mucrosquamatus, assembly GCF_001527695.2. NCBI lineage: Eukaryota > Metazoa > Chordata > Lepidosauria > Squamata > Viperidae > Protobothrops > Protobothrops mucrosquamatus. The sequence goes on from NW_015387117.1 coordinate 358,425, forward strand.
GTTAACAATAATCAGAATAACAAGTACTTGGTGCCTCACAGTGTACAAACACAAGTCCTTTTCTCTAGGTATAGTGAAATCCTTCTCAGTTTTGCATATTTTCCAACTATAAATTTGCAATAGCCATATTCCTGCTGCTATTGTCTTTAAATTATTTGGCATTGCTTGCAAAAGGATCACGCCTCAGGAGAGACAGATTTGCTTTAGATTGAGAGAAAAAATGTTGCTGGTCCTTCTATCACTTTTTCTTTCCTTTCTCGAGTAAGTAAAGTATTAGTTCAAAAGTGTCAATCCAAATCATATTAAACCCCATGTGAATTTCCCAAATGCAGTGAATTAATAAGAAAGTGAGCAAAAGTATAGGTTGACATTTAGTTTGACAATGCAGATTTCACTTCAGTTATTTGGAACACTTCACACTTGTCAATGCACTGCACATACATTTTTGAAAAAAAAAATATAATAATGAAGGCAAGTGTTATTAATATTTCTCATTTCAGAGGCTCCACTGTTAAACCTTGGCGACATCTGAGGGAGAGAGAATGCCATTTTTAGTCACATCACAAAGTGGGAGGATTACTTAAATGCAGATTAGCAAGGTTAGCTTGAACGGCATCTTTGAAAGTGTTCTGTTAACTCTCTGAGTTGTGATGTTACCCTTTGGCTCAGTGTCCTGGGTCCTGGCAAAGGCAATATTCTCACAAGTCATGATCGCTGAGTCTATGCCAGTTAGAACTTATGGGGGTCCAAAACATCAAAAACGCATCAAGTTCTCCTATGCATTGTCCACAGTTCTTAGAACTTCTAAAGTTATGATTGTTTTGGTAATCAAGTGTAGCAAAACATTGGGATATAACACCTATTTTTAAAGTTGCACATGTTATAAGAAAAACTCTGGTGAAAAAAGAGCCATGGTTAAGGAACCAATGTGATCGTCAAAACTTTCTGAGCATGAACAGCCGATATGGTGCCTGGACTTAAATATGTCTTGGGGTATACAGGGAAGAAAATGGGACTGTTTTGTTCCAGATACAGATCAAAGTGATGGGGAGTGATAATGGATACATTGGAATACTATGAACTACATCCAGGGAAACAATTAGCACTAATATTTTTAGATGCCCAAAAGGCATTTGATAATTTTTCCTGGCAATTTATGATTCAGCAATTAAAAATAATGGACTTTGGACAAAACTTTATAAATATGATTAAAACAATATACAATAAACAAACAGCAAAAGTGATTGTAAATGAAGATTACACAGAGAACTTTGAGATAAGAAAAGGTACAAGGCAAGGATGTCCATTATCTCCATTGTTATTTATTTTAACCTTGGAAGTTCTAAATAGAAATATTAGACAAGATACAGAAATTAAAGGACTAGAATAAAAGGTGAAACATACAAATTACAAGCATTTTCAGATGACTTGGTATTTATTTTAGAAGAACCTTTGGAGATGATTCCTAAATTACTGGGAAATATAGAATAGTATGGAGAAATAGCAGGACTGAAAATAAACAGAGAAAAAACTAAAGTAATAATTAAAAATCTCTCAGACAAACAAAAAAAACTAATGTCAGAAAAAATAGAACTACAAATAGTTAAAATGGTTAAATACCTGGGAATATACTCAATAGCAAAATGTTCAACGATAAAAGAAGATACAAAATTATTGGACCAAATATCGGTGGATTTGGAAAAAATGGAAAAAACTTCCAATTGTTAATAATAGAAAGAATTGCTACAGTGAAAATGAATATATTACCGAAAATTTTATTTCTATTCCAAACACTACCTATAAACTTGAGAAAAAAACTTGAGAAAAAACTTGAGAAAAACTTGAGAAAAAAATTCTTTGAAGATTTAAATTCATTAATTTTGAAATTTATTTGGCAAGGAAAGAAAGCTAGAATCAAAATGAAAATGTTACAAGATGCCAAGGAAAATGGAGGTTTTGGTTTACCAGCGTGGGTTTTATATTACCAAGCATCTGTATTAACATGGGTAAAAGAATGGAGAGCCAGGAAGGAGAGCAAAAAAATGAAAAAGTCACAGATTATATCTCGTCAATGCTTATTATCAGCTCAGACTCTGATATCAACTTTCAAATACTTATCAGCAATTAAAGAAAGAATAGAATCTCTGAAACAATCATTTATAACTTATTAAACTTATTAAACTAAATTTGAGTCTGTAAACTTTTAACATAGGAATAAGAATGAATGAAAAAGATATTGGAAATTACCTTTAATATAAATACGAAGGATATCCAAACCCAGAGATAATCGGCTAGTCAAAAATCTATCCAATATCTAGGAACTAGGAAGGCTTAAGTAAAGAACAATCATATCTTTCAAAATAATCTCTCTACACATCACTCAAAACAGGTTTAATGGAAACCAATGGGATTCAGAAAATCTTTTGTCTCTGAATCAACTTCCCCACTGCCAACAATACACAATCAATTTATTAGAAATAACAGATGCAAAGCAAAATTGTCAACTTAGAAAGCTCAGCCTGCCCAAGGAGCTGTTGATACATTTCTACAGAGGAGTTATTGAGTCTGTCATTTGTTCTTCTATAACTGTCTGGTTTGTACAGCAACCAAATGGGATAAATACAGGCCTCAACGGATAGTTATAACTACAGAAAAAACAATTGCAACCAGCCTGCCTACAACTGAAGACCTGTATATTGCACAGGTAGGGCTGAGAAAATATTTACAGACCCCTCACATCCTGGACTTAAACTGTTTTAACTCTTCCCTTCAGGACGCTGCTACAGAGCATTGCATGCCAAAATAACTAGACACGGGGATAGTTTCCCCCCCCCCCTCATGCCATCACTCTACTGAACACCTAATTCCCACAGTATTGTCTTATATCTAAGTATATTTACCCATGTAGTAATTATTATCACTCCCATCTTTTCTACTACCTTCTCCTATTGGTATCATTATCATTATTAATATTACTCTGTTGCTTTGCATGTTTCTGCACCAGAGACAAATTCCTTATGTGTCTAATCACACTTGCCCAAATATACTATTCTATTCTATTCTATTCTATTCTATTCTATTCTATTCTATTCTATTCTATTCCATTCCATTCCATTCCATTCCATTCCATTCCATTCTCTTTTGTATCATTTTTTTGCACCATGCAGTCTATCAAATATTTATTCAAATATTCAAGTTCTAGGTCAACCATTCATTATCTCCATATAAAAGTACATCATTATTCACTTTATAACCAACACACCTCTAACATCTCTCGTGAATTTGGGGCAGATTTGTCCATAAATACATGAAACAATGAAGGGGGCATTATACATCCTTGTCTGACTCTCAGCTTTATTCTAAACCATTCATTTTTATAATACATTATTTCCATTACCACTCTTATTACACTGTATATAGTTATCAACTCAACTCCATATTTATGCCAAATGTTCAAATTAAAGACAATTCATGTTATATATTTTGTCTGAATCAAGAAATATAGAATATATTTTTTCATATTAACATATTTCTGAACAAACTGCTAGAGACAAAAATCTGATTTGCACATCACCCTTCTGGCACAAAGCAGAACTAGTCTTACAAAATTTTATTCCTTGTCACCTTTTAAACCCTTTCAGTTAAAATTCTGCCAAACATCTTTCCAGGCACACTTAAAAGACTAATCCACTTGTACCTTTGGCATTCATGCTTGTTATTTATTTCGTATAAAGAAACAATAATTACAACATATCCTTCTGATCATGAGACATAGGTGCAGTCTTCATACACATTTTAAACAAGTCAAACAACCACTCTATAAGCAAACCACACACTTATTTTAATGTTTCTCTAATTACACAGTCTCTGCCTAGAACCTTACCACTGGTTCCATAAATTCCAGTTTTCATATGTATGCTCATCAGTCTAAATGACACCAGTTCATGCTTTCTGGCACTTAATGAGCCCTTTCATTCATAATTAAACCCACACTTCAATTTCATGCATGTATTTACCTCATGTCTACCTCACAAGACCAAGCCACTTTAATTGAGATCTATTCCTTCAAAAAAGGGAAGATCTTTCGTTCCAGTCTTTCCTTTTCACTTAATTTCACAGTCACACAGCATACCTATTTTATGTATGTACACACATACTTCAGACACCCATCTTCTCAAGCCTGGAGTGCCGAGTGTGTCAAGGACCCAGTTCCTGGTGGTATTGCTATCTGGCCAAGTATATTGGCTGCGATGTATACTTATTTTGGATGTTTTTATTGCTTAAAAATGCTTTTAGTGTCTTTATTATAATATATATTTTGAATTATAAGCTGCCCAGGGTTATTGACTCAGATGGGCAGCTATAGAAATTGAATAAATAAATGATCCCAATTTAGTACATGTATGAAAGAAAACAATAAGAAGAGAATGGAGAATGTTCACCTACTGTTCAAAATACAACAATGCACATTAATTTTATAAAAGAATGGCAACTTTTATTTCATATGCATGGGTAAGAAATGTATATTAACTATATATCCAAATCCTCAATTAATAATACAGAACATATTTTCTGAATGTATGAATACAAATATTAATAACACAACTGGCATAAGTCACCAATATATTTTTGCCACCAAGGGTTTTTCTAAATGCCAGGTTACATCATATGATTACTGTATATTTCTGTTTGGATTTGAAGTAACATATTTATTCTATTGCATTAGTGTATTTTAATAAGCCTTGCTTTGGGGAGACCATGCCTGCCAATTTAACTTTATCAGACTGTCAACAAAATTTACATGCTTAGGAAAATGTGATGTAAAGTTGCCAGAGTAGTTGCTGCCTGTCAAACATGGTTGACATGGAGAAATGAAATCCAGAAATGTTCATATCAACAATGCTAAGTAGAATTGGAAAGGCAGGACCCCCCCCTCTGTCAGAAACGTAAAAGGGATGAGGGTAGTTGGACTGCAAGTCAAGCTATATTCAGGTATGACTAAGAATTATATTTGGGTTGGGTTTTAAGAACAACATCCAACATTCATTACTTTGTGGCAGATTTAAATTATATTTCATTGGAGGGGAATCAAGACTGATAGATTTATCTATTTCTAATTACATACTTAGCTTATATTTGAATAGTCATTTGAATAACAAAAAAACCCCACCACTTTTCTGATGAATAGTTTTAGACTTCCTGTGGACATCAGATATCTTTTAAAACCTGGATTCAACAGGCACCTTACAGAAAGAATGACAACTAGTGACTAACTCTCCAATTTTTCGCTAATGCCCCTTAAGTTTTCTCTGATTACACTAGTAATGCAATAATTGAAAATTAATGATAAGGTTTCTTTTTTTTTCTGGCAGAAAATATACAAGGGTTGTGATATAAATCCTATAATTGGTGTCCTAGCTTCTAGAGAAAGATTATTATTCTGTGTAATAGTACGTATATTACACATGAAATATGTCTTGGGATTGATTTCCAGTATCTTCCATTAAATGTTTAAAAGCCACTTGAAAGAAGATCTCCATTTAAGATGCTGGAGAACCATTTTCTTTCTAACATGCTGTATTAGACCGGTTCTGAATTTAAGATATATTCTGCTGAGTAAAGTTATCTATCTCCACGTAACAGAAACATTGTCAGCTGTATTAATCCATATAGCCAGGCATAATATAGTTGAGATGTAAAACTCTGAACAATCACTAGATGGCAGCAAAGCCATTGTTTTGTTTTGTTTTGTTTTTGCTGCCACCTAATGGTTGTCTGGAGGTTGTTGCTCAGACATGGTATTCCAAACATAATCTAGTATTATTGACAAGTCCTGGTAACAGCATCCTACAGCTTGTGAGAAAGGTTTTCTGGCATAGCCAGAAAGATAAAAAGAGAAAAGAAAGAAAAAAGATTAAAAAGTGGCTTTTGATCTTCTTTACAGCAGTTATAAGTAAATTATAAAATTACCTCTTCCTCTAAACTTAACATCATGACTCTCTAAAATAGTATTCATTGGATGTTATAAAGATTGTAAAAGTTCATCCTCAAACAATTTATAATAAGAACCTGGTTTAATCTTTTTTATAGCTTCAGAAACTTCCCTTATTGTTAAAACTCTATTTATAATCTGTTTCTGTACCTCTGTAATCCTTGGTAAATTTTGTTTCTTTAGATATTCATCTATTTTCTCCAAAGAAATGTCTTCTCCTTTACACAAGTTGGAATAATATTGATGAAATTCTTGTTGCATAGTTGTATTATCTGTTAATACAGTATCTCCCTCTTCAATATCATTTTCTTTTCTTTTCATAATTTATATGCCAACCATTTTCTTTTATTTGCAAATTCAAAGGGTTTTTTTTTGCTTTACATAGTTCCTTTTTATTTCCATTTCTCTTACTGTTAATATAGATAATTGTCATTATAAAAACTTAATTTATTGAGAAATGCTTATTTTCTCTGGAAATTTCTTTAATTCTTTTCTTTTTATGTCATCCAATTTAGATTGCATTTTCTTTCTTTTTGAATTCATATTGTGCTGTATGAAATAATTTTCAATAAAAACTCTATTTGCATTCCAGACCATTCTTAAATCAATGGTACTGAGCTTTAATCAGAAGATCTAAATTATTTTGAAATAATTATTTTATTTTATTTTTAAAATACTCCCCCAGTACATTTTTGGAAGCAACATTTCATTTAGTCGCCATCTAAAATGGACTGGATTACATTTTATAAACCATACTCACAGGATTATGATCTGAAAAGTCTGTGGTAGTATATCTCTACTTTGTGAATCTTACTGGCAAAATTCTTCACAATCGAAATCATATTCTATTCTTGAAAAGGATCTACAGTATGTCTTTCAGAAAAATACATCTGTTCTCTTGAAGTGCTGTTTTTCTATCTCCATATATCAACAAGCTTTAAATTGTCTACTAAAGGAGATTTTTGATAATTTGCCTTGAGTGATTTTCATTTTTTTCTCAGAAGTATTGTCCAGTTGTCGGGAGACCACTCCATTTCAATCCCCCAACAAATACCAATTTTCATAAGAAAAACCTATTAGTCTCTCCATAAGTCCTTTATCCTTATTTGAGATATAAATTCCCAATATCAAAATCTTAGTCCCATGCATATTATCTTACACCCAAACAATTCTAAATCATCAGTCAATACAAGTTTTGGGTTTATCTGGGGGTAGATATACAAAAGAATTCAATTCCTTTTGTTGTTGTTATTGTTGTTCCTGCTGAAATAAATTCTTCATCCAAATTTTTATAAATCAAACATTTTAGTCCTTTTTTCTAGTATGTGTCTCTTTTAGGAAAATTACCGGTATTTTTTTTTAAAAATAAATAATATTATCAAGGTTTTGACTAATGCAACCAAGTAAAACAAAACTTAATATGTCTCCTCAAAGCACATGTTTATTGGATACATATTATCGGCATGCTCAAAAGTGATACCAACTCTAAAATTTTCCCCAGAAATTCAAAGTAACAATTCCCTCCCCTCTGCTGTGATATAGATCATGCTACCCAATTAAAGTAATCAGTGGGTTTCTCTGTTTGTCTTCACTCCTCCTTCCAACACCTGCAGGAATGACTTTGGTTCCCACAAGATGGTTCAGTGTTTTGTCTAGCACTGTTTTCCCCTAGATCCCCCCTCCCAATTTGTGGCAACTTAGAATAGCAAAGATGGCTTCAGCCAGGCTTGGTTCAGAAGTTGACAAATATTTTATTTTTCTTTTCATGAACATTTATTCCATTTAAATTCCATGTGAAGCATTTATAATTCATATTCAAGCCAAATCTTTAAAAATATCAGTATCTATGAAGCCTAATTCAGTATCACCATTCTCAGTTTCTGTTGCACCTGTATAGATTTTTTCATCGTCTCATTTCACACTTCCATCTGAGGCTTCTTCTTTATTTTTTTCTAAAAATTATCCCGCCTCCTGGACAGAATTCAGACAAAACCTCTGCTATTTAAAAGTAAAAACTCAGTTTGCCCCTTTGAAATCTTCCACTTTAATCTATCAGTTAAAAATACTTTTTTCTCATGAAAAATACTAATAATTTAGTATTTAGTGTAATTATTTAAGACAATTACACATTTATTATCGATCTTCAGTTTTGTATTAAAATGCTATTGCAAAATTTGTTCTCTTGTTTTCCTCCTGACAAAATGCACACACACATCCCTTGGAACATTTCTTATTCTTGTATCTTGTATTTATTCTATATATTTTATCAATTTCTGCTTCTGTACCCTCATCCCAATCCCCCAAAATGCCAATGCTTTAATAAGTTTTTCCCTAATATCTTTACTTGGCATTGCTCTAAATTTCAAACAAAATTCTCTTAATTCTGTTAGTGCCAAATTATCTAATTCTCTTTCCATTTGTGTATAGCTTCTACTTACTCTCCAGAATATTCACTTTGTCATACTTTTACACCTCCAGACACTTGTTTTACAGCACTTTCCATCTTCTTAACTTCTTCTTTCATCCCCCTTTTCATCTTTACAAATCTTTCATCCATTCTTTTTTTTAAAAAAAAGCTTTCAATTTAGCATCAAGTGAATTAATCAATTTAGTATCAAGTGATTTAGTCAATTTACAATCAGGTGATTCAGATAATGTATTGCCTAAATCCTAAAACATTTTCTGAAACAAATCTGGTGTAATTTCTCTCTGCAGGTGGCTCTAGCAAATCCTCTCCTCTCCTCTGCTGTTTCTGCCACTTTTGGTGGCTACATTACAGTTGTGAGCTTGATTGAAACCCCTCAGCTCCCAAATAGATCACAAAAACCTTAATTCCTGCAGTCAGTTCTCAAGACCAAATATCCATAGTGCAAGTTGGCAATTACAATCTCTTTTGTCTAGAAAGACTGTGCTGGCCAGAATTTATCATCTACAGCAGTGGTTCTTAACCTTTTTGAAAGAATCGCCCCCTTGAGCCAATGAGGAAGTTTTCATCGCCCCCCTCCCCCAACATAACCTCTCAATCACAACATAGGAAATAATTCTTCAATTTATGCAAACACTTTTTTTGTTTTCTTTAAAATTGTCATCAGGACATATCGATGCAAATAATTTATTTCCAGTCTTTTTCCCATATCTCAACTGTTTGAAAAATTTTGGTGCCACCCGTCACTTTATTCCCAAACTTCGTGATACATATATTTAATTATTATCTTATTTATTCAAGACACTTAAATGTAATGACCGCTGAAAACAAAATTCAATTGCAAGAAAGTGAAATGCCCGACAAGAAAAACAGTAACATTTAATGATTGAATTACAAGTAAAATTTAAGACGCAAAAATAAATATAAAAAGGGTAGAGGCTGCTGCTCAACGCGCATGAAGATAAGCGATGCATATTCACATATGTACGGCGTTCTGTACTGAAGCTAGCTGGAGGAACATTTGACAACACAATTCCATCCACTAATAGCGAGCGATCTGGTGTTTTTGTACGACAGATATGCAGCGATTCACTGTACGAAAAAGTCTCAAAGGTGTCCCCAAAACTTCTTGCTCCATCGCCCCCATAGCGCCCCCTTTTTGTTCCTTCGCCCCCACGTTGTCCCTTTTTGTTCCATCGCCCCCCTGAAAAATGAAATCACCCCCTGTGGGGCGATATCGCCCAGGTTAAGAACCACTGATCTACAGTAGCTGCAAATCTCTATAGCAATTCTGTGCTCTTTCCTTCAGAGAGGTCTAGTCTGCCATAGATCTCACCTAGAAGCTGCCCTTCTGATTATCATAAGCTTTTCTTAATGGTGCAAAAATTCATTCTTACAAAATGTTTTTAGCAAAATATATTGTGAAGAAAATTATTATAAAGATTCAAACAACTGAAGAATTTCTTATTTAGAAACCAAGATCTGTTGACATTAGGGCAGAGACTTTCTGTTCTTTCCAACAGCTTTCCTGTAATCCATCACTAATAACAGAGAAGCTTGCAATTTGCTGTTTACATAACAATCTACTGTATTACTCTGGAAACCAGCTTTTTATACTGACGTTAGGCAGTTATTTCACATCCAGAATCTAGGATGCCTCTGGGACAGGGGTGTCAAACTGCCAGTCTGTGGGCCGGATGCATCATAGCAAAACCGCACCCACCCCATTGCCAGCAATGGCAAAAAAAGTCACGATACATTGTGACACATCATGTGACATTGTGAGTTTGACACTCCTGCTTTAGGATCTTGTTAGAAATTCTGTATATAGCCCTACAGAACAAAGTGCACAGTCCACATGGGCCTTTCTGCTTGATTGCAACAGGAAACAGGAAACTCTGCTCAGAACAACAACAAAAGATTATATAACATAGATGGAAATTTATAAACACTGCCATCTACTGGTTGAATAATGCTGTTGTTGCATAGAACAGAGGTCCAAAACCTTTTGGGCACCAGGGACCGGTTCCATGGAGAAAGGTTTTTCCACGGACTGGAGAATGTATGGTTTTGTGTGCTGCCTGCATCCCATGGAGGGAGCTTTGCTTGTTTGTGCTGGCATGCTGCGGCCTGGTACAGGTCCACAGACTGGGGATTGGGGACCCCTGGCATAGAATACATGAAGATTGTATTCCAACAGATCTCCGGTATAATACAACACGATATCCAGTAGCTTCAGTATCCCCACTGAGATCTCCCTTAGCTCAGACTACACATTTTACCTATCTGACAATTTAATAACATTTCTTTTACTTTAAATGTAGAGATAAGAAGCAATCATGGTGCACTTGAAATATCAGCTCCAAAAGATTTTAAAAATACCAACCAAGTGTGACTTCTATGCATGCTTGGTAAAAGAAGCACTTTTTGTGGAGGGCAAAATAATCATTTAAAGATTCTGCAGTAGCTTTTACATACCATTAACCTTTAGCATTTATAAACAATTTGGAGCTCCCATTATGTTCCACCAAAGTTCACCTTTTCTCTTTCTCCTTTTCTACCATGCGCATATATCGGCACATTATAAATAGCCTTTGAATCATGTGTTTATTATATGCCATTAGTGTGTCTTAACAAGCATTGCTGTGGTATGCCTGCCATTTTATGTTTATGGATCCGTCAACCTAATTTACATGACTTTGAAAATATTCAACATTGCCAGTGCAGGCCCTGCTTGTCAGATGATTGTGTCAGGCAGAAATGAAACATGCACCCAGCTGAAGAGAAAAGTGTATGCATTACTACAAGCTCCAATGAATTTTTGGTGACCCAGTGAAATACATTTAATGCCATTTTACAAGTTTCTGAGGAATATATGTTATAAATGAGCAAGTGAGTGGGTGATACACTATGGGCAACCCTATATTATACTGCGAGAAACAGATTTTTGCACTCATCTGTCTTGCTTCTGAATAAACTATAAGTGTATAGTAATAGCCAGATCTGAGTAATATTTGTACCTTGAGATGCCTGTCTGCCTGGAAATTTGAAGATGCTGCCTTCCCTCCCCCCCCTCCCCCCACACACATAAAAATGCAGTGTGTACGCTGTAATGAAAAAGAAGCTGAACTATTTCAGATGGAATAGAGGTTAGGAAAAATTTGTTTTGAGCTCTTGAATAAAAAATTACCACGCTGGACTGACAAGCTCTGTGCTTTCTTGCCAATTAAATCTCTTGCACCATGACTTTTAGAATAATTTAGAGCACAGATTTTTAGAATGTCATTCTGTAATTCCAGTTCTACTTCCACATTTACCTCCATTACTCTGCAAATGTAGTTGGTAAGCTATATTAATCTGATGCCAAATTTTCCTGAGGTGCACAAGCATACTCCTCACTGTGTTTGGTTTTCCTTTAAAAAAATTTCAGAGCTGATTTCAAGACCGATTGCCCAGTCCAGATGTTTTTACCACGGATTTGCACCTGAGCTTGTCATTCTTCTGAAAATCCAGTGTGCTAGTAGTATCTAATAGTTACCTGAGTATGGTGGTGGTCTGATTTCAGATAAAGAACTTAAAATGTAGTCTAGACAAGATAGAATTATTGTTTAACAGAATGACAGCTAAACTACACTAGGATGTTAAATCATCTGGAAACTTAAAGTTAGTATAACACGGAGGTGCCAGATCAAGCATTCAAATCATTCACTGGGTCATAGTGTTGGTATAATCTTTGAAGCTGTAAATAGGGCAGAGCTATGATAACTGAATGATTGTCTCCCATAACTGACTTGGCCTAGTTCTCTGGTCACTTGATAAGGATCTTCTGGTTTGCCTCCCCTCTTTGAAGCATATGTGCTGGAAATGCCTGAAAGATCCTTTTCCACTATGGTCATACCTGGCTGCAGCATATTCTAAATTTAACTGAACAAAGGGAAGAAGACATTGTCATAACTTATAAGAAGCAATTGATATGTTTTCCATACTATTGTCTTCTTTGATTGAAAACAGATTCCCTAGATCTCAAGGAAATGGCTTTCCCAACCCTAAAATCTGAAATTCCTTAAATAGAAATTCTAGAGGTTCAACTTCAGAGCACATTTGTGAAAATCAGATATTTCGTCATTAAACTATGATCTCTGCATAGTTTATGAGTTTACAGTTAGTTGCCTTCCTATATCTCTGCTTCACAAAATGTTTGTTTTATCCAAAGTGTAATTTTTATTTCAACATTATTATTATCTCTGTGACTGGGACATAAATTATCCTTCCTTTACCGTTCCTTCTATATACCACTGCATTCTGTCCATTCATAGCGATCTGCAATAAATTTTCATAGTGTCAACTTAATGCCAAATGACAAGTGTTGAAAACATAATAAAAACTGGGACACATTAATCCATTTTGTATGAAAATGTAGAAAGATAATCAGGTTCTGAATGGGATGCCTAAGCTTTAACAATACCGTTGCTAAGGCATTTCTTCCAGAAGGGATCATACCAGAGATTCTGATTAGAAAAGAATTACTGCTCTGTCAAACTGCTCTAAATTATGAAAACTACTATATGATGCTAAGAACATGGTGATTTTTTTTTAAAAAAAAAGAAACCTAACATGCAAAAACCAATGCATTTACCTCTGCTCTGATTACCCCAATGACTTAATGTGAAATACTGAATGTGGATTACAAATAGATAGCCTGCTTCCTATAAAGGAGAATATTTGTAGCTCAGGGCTAAAACGAGGGATCCTTGGTGCTCTCTGAGCTTGGTTGTTTTCTTTCAGAAGTTAGTTGCCTTCCTATATTTGGAAGTTATTTGGAGTTTGCTTTCAGATTTATATTCTAGTGGCTTGCCCTGCCAGTATTTGTGGGGGTGATCTTAGAGGTTCTTTGGTTGGGCTGGTCACTGTTAGCTTGTTTGGCAGTTCTTTGATTGGGGTATTGTTTGGGAGAAAATCCCCATGCCTTATTAGTGCTGACAATGTTATCTAGTTTGGGTAATGAAATGTCTGCAAGAAAACAATCAAGCTCAGAGAGCACCAAGGATTCTTCGGTCTGCTTCCTATGTAATAGCCAGATCTGAGTAATATTTGTACCTTGAGATGCCTGTCTGCCTGGAAATTTGAAGATGCTACCTTCCCTTTCCCCCCTCCCCCCCATGTGAGAATGAGCATTATGGCAAACAGTAAGTATGTCTTAACCTGCAACTACTTTACTGATTTTTCTGTACAGGACAACAAAGAAATATAATAATAATAATAATAATAATAATAATAATAATAATAATAATAATAATAATAATAATAATAATAATAATAATAATAATAATAATAATAATAATAATAATAATAATAATAATAATAATAATAATACGATGATGACGATGATGAAGTTGGAAGGGACCTTGGAGGTCATCTAGTCCAACCCCCTGCTCAGGCAGGAGACCCTATACCATTTCTGACAAATGGCTGACCATTCTCTTCTTAAAAACTTCCAGTGTTGGAGCATTCACTGCTTCTGGAGGCAGGTTGTTTCACTGGTTAATTGTTCTAACTGTCAGGAAGTTTCTCCTTAGTTCTAGGTTGCTTCTCTCCTTGATTAATTTCCATCCGTTGCTTCTTGTCCTGCCTTCAGACACTTTGGAGAATAGCTTGACTCCCTCTTCTTTGTGGCAGCCCTTGAGATATTGGAACACTGCTATCATGTCCCCCCTCGTCGTTCTCTTCATTAAACTAGACATACCCAATTCCAGCAACTGCTCCTTATATGTTTCAGCCTCCAGTTCCCTAATCATCTTTGCTGCTCTTCTCTGCACTCTTTCCAGAGTCTCAACATCTTTTTTACATCATGGTGACCAAAACTGGATGCAGTATTCCAAGTGTGGCCTTACCAAGGCATTGTAAAGTGGTATTAATACTTCACGTGATCTTGATTCTATCCCTCTGTTAATGCAGCCTAGCCTGGCTTTTTTGGCAGCAGCAACATGCTGCTGGCTCATATTTAAGTGATTGTCCACTAGGACTCCAAGATCCCTCTCATAAGGTACCCCCTATACTATACCTGTACGTTTGGTTTTTCTTGCCTAAATGTAGAACCTTACTTTTTTTACCATTGAATTTCATTTTGTTAGATAGCGCCCAGTGTTCAAGTCTGTCCAGATCCTCCTGTATCTTAAGCCTGTCTTCTGGAGTGTTGGCTATTCCTGCCAGCTTGGTGTTATCTGAAAATTTGATGAGTTCCCCATCTATCCCCTCGTCCAAATCATTGATGAAGATGTTGAAGAGCACTGGGCCCAGAACAGAGCCCTGGGGCACCCCATTACACACTTCCCTCCATGTAGATGCAGTTCCATTGAGGACCACACGCTGAGTATGGCCGGTCAGCCAGCTTTGAATCCAACTGGTGGTGGTGCTGTCTAACCCACATTTTTTCTATCTTATCAAGTAGTAGGTTGTGATCTACTTTATCACAGTGCTTTACTGAAGTCCAAGTAAATTATATCCACAGCATTCCTCTGATCCACCAATTTTGTCACTTGGTCAAAGAATGCAATAAGATTTGTCTGGCATGATCTATTTTCGACAAACCCATGTTGGCTTTTAGTAATGACTTTGTTTGCCTCTAGATGTTAGCTGATTCATTGTTTGATTATCTTTTCCAGAATCTTCCCAGGTATTGAGGTCAGGCTGATAGGTCTGTAATTTCCTGGATCCATTTTTTTTCCTTTTTTGAAGATGGGAAAGTCATAAACTACAACTTCCATTGTTCTTTAGTACTACTTTTTTTTTACTTCTTTGATAAAAGACTGCATGAATTTCTGATTGTTGTTTCATGGTAATTTCTCTTTCAGTGAACTTGGTTGGTCTACTTTCATGACAGAAGTCTTCAACTCATCCCTACGTTACGGGGCTGTGTCAAAATAAAGTAATAAAGCTATCTGCCTTTATGCAGACAATAATTAATTGTATTCATTTTGAAAACATGTAAAAATATGCCAACCTTCACAGGTACAAGATAAGAATATGATAAATGGGGCTTAATGGAGTTAATATTCATAGACGATATATGTCTCACATGCATTTTATTAACCACAGTACTGCGTGTAATTATGATAGCTGACCTATTAAACCAATTGCCTTGGACACCTTGTAATAAAGAACAAAGCACAACCTCTGTCTCCTTTCCATCCCCTATCAAATGAATGAGAAATTATTTAATTTCCTGTGGAATGAAACTAAGTCTTGAAAAGGGAGAAGATGCAGTAATAGTAGCAAATGATGGTTTTTGCCTTGTGTGCAAGCAGGAAAATGAACTTCTTAAAAATGCTATAACCCACTAAAAATAACTTTAGATAACTTGCTTCAACCAAGTTAAAATTATCTGTTAAAATGGAGAATTAATATTATTTTTCTCATAAGCAAGTGAAATTGGCATAGAAGCTATTTTTGCTCCATGTTAAAACCGACACAAGTATTTTTTTTTAAAGTGCAGTAAGGAAAACCCATGTTTAAAAATGATGCCTTGCTAGTGACCAAAAAAAAAAAAGTCCTTTCAAAAGACTGGGTGACCCCATTCCTTGCCCCTGACCCCTTGGAAGGCTTGATTTATTTTTCTTGAAAAAAGAAACCATTTGTTGGTTAAATAGTCTCAAAGAGCACTGTAGTAATATGGAAAGAAAGGTAGCCTAACCCAAAGGTTTTTTTTTTTTAAGGCAATTGAACTTTCTTGATTTTTTTTTTAAAGTTTCACTTCTCATCCCAAAAAATTTCTTCAGTTCTAACTGATTGGTGGGGAATTGAAGGATTTATATTATTTGCAATCATCGGATAACTAGCACTCTCTCTGATGGTCTTTTAGGCCACTTGGGGGTTTATCTGTACCCTCTGAATCAGAGTGCAAATGGGTGTGGAGCCTTCTTGGAACTGCTGAAAGGACTGTGTTGTAGACAGGAGATAGGTGGTGTCATATCCCTCTCCCTCTTTTGAGAAGGTGGTCTTGAAGCTTTTAGCATGAGGCTCAGACCAACAAAAATCAGAAAAACCCCTTAGAATGAGAACATATGAAAAAAGGGTCAGGACACTCACATAGTTTTTGCCAGATCATCCTTCCTGAAAGCTACTGATCCACAGGTCAGTATAGCTCTAAAGGTAAACATACTGTATAGTCAACAAGTGCAAGTCCTGTAGGTTCAAACCTATTTTGTCAAGGTCATATTCTCATAGTTAAAAAGTTTATTATATTAGAATAGCAGAAATAACAGACATGAGAGACACACACTAAAGACATGGAGCACTGCTAACATAAAAGGAGAGAAAATGTTCTAAAAGCAGTAACTGAAATGTGAAATCTGAGCTTGGCTGTTTGCTAGAAGACCTTTCATTACCCAACAAGGTAACATCATCAGTGCTAGTGATGATGTTTATATACAGTAGCTTGTCCTGTCAGTGTTGCTGAGATATGTTTTCTCCATAGCAGTTCCTTAAATAGGGTTGAAGTATACACAGAAGTCAATCTCAACATAATTAGCTTGAATAATTAAAGTGCCTAACAGGTTATTAGCAAGAAACGTCTGTGAATTGTAAATTTTGCTGATCTTGACTTATCTGACAATTCCAAAGTTATTTTCTTTTTTTTCTTTAAACAAAAAAAGGAGGGGAATAATATAATTCAGGTCGTAGAAGAAAAGCTGTGAAATATTTCAATACAAAATGAACAAGTAATAGTTGCCTTTATTTCAACAAAGACTATAGAACTTTGTTTTAATAAGCCAATCTAACCTTGGCAGCTGAGAAATAAAAAGAAAACTGCAGTTAATCAAAATGATGATAGCAATTACTGGCAGTGGGGGAAATTGGTTTTCATATTTTAATGTGATCTTACCCAACTCAAACTTTCTGAACCTATACACAGATCGGAGCACAATTATACTCAAAACTGTGTTTTTATAAAAATTGTAGCTTAAAGGATACACATTTTAATGGATCTTGCTTCAGTTGGCTTTACAAGAGACACATTTTTCATCTGGATACCATCCCTATATAATAGACAAAGTCCACTGTATTCAAAGGGGTAAATTTACGCCATTTGAGTCAAGTTACATAAATGACATACAGGTACTCCTCAGTTCAGCCCCAAATTTATATTGCTAAGCAAGATGGCTGTTAAGTGAGTTTTGCCCCATTTCATGACCTTTCTTGCCACAGTTGATAAGGGAATCACTGCAGTTGTTAACTTAGTCAAGTGAATCTGATTTCCCCCTTGAATTTGCTTGTCAGAAGGTCGTAAAAGTTGATCACATGACTCCGGGACACTGTAATCGTCATATATATGAATCAGTTGCCAAGCATCCAAATTTTGATCACCTGACTATGGGGATGGTGCAAGTGTGAAAAACGGTCCTAAAACACTTTTGCAGGGCTGTGGTAACTTTGAATGGTCCCTAAGCGAATGCTTGTAAGTCGAGGACTATCCGTAAATTCAGATTTAATGGAATTTGGGTTAATGAGCACTTCTTTCGCCTGAAAGGATTGTTAAATTGAGGTTTTGTTGGATGTCCAGTTCCCCACTCCCATAGAGAATTTCATTCCTGTGAAGTCATGTCTGCACCTCCTGAAAGGGTTTACTCAAGAGGCTGATGCTCAGAAGCTAGAAGGAATGATGAGGCAAGCGGCCCATCCACTGAGGAAACTGGCCACCTACAAGCCCTGAAGACCTCTATGATTGCAGAAAGAAACCTCCCCCATTTTGCCTTAGGGTCAGGATGTACAAAGCCCAAATGAGAGAGTTTCAGTTGCTGAACTCAAACGATGCCAAGCGATCCCCGAGTTGCGATAGGTACAGAATCCTTGTATGGAAATGCCTCATGTGGAGGTATTAAACCATGGGGGCATCCAGTGGTGGGATTCAGATATGTGAACAACTGGTTCTCTGTGTGGATGCCACTTCCGGAAGTCCATTCTGGGCCTGGTCAACAAAAAATTAGCTACCGGTTCTGCAAAAGTGGTGTGAACTGGCTGAGTCCCACCACTGGGGGCATCCCTATGTTTGTAATCCTGGGCTGCAAACGTCCCAGGATTTAGAGAAATACAGGTAGTCCTTGGCTTATGACCACAACTGAGCCCAACATTTCAGTTGTTAAGTGAGTTTTGCCACACTTGAAGACATTTCTTGCCACAGTTGTTAAGTGAATCACTGCAGTTAAATTAGTCAGATGGTTATTATGTGAATCTGGCCTCCCCATTGTCAGAAAATCACAAAAGTTGATCACACAACCTCGGGAACTGCAACCATCATAAATATGAGTCAGTTGCCAAGTGTCTGAATTTTGATCCCCTGATCACGGGGATGCTGCAATGGTTGTAAGTGTGAAAAACAGTCCTAAGTCACTTTTTCCGGTGCCATTGTAACTTTGAATGGTCATAAATGAACTGTCGTAAGTCAAGGACTACTTGTAAGTGTAGTAAACCCTGATATTCAAAAGCTTCCCCCTTCAAATGTCCATGCATATTCATGAACTTCTGGGCAGGGCTATTTGGAACAGAACACAACAAATTGCTACTGCCAGATTTTGGCCAGAAGCATAACTTCTTCTATTTATTAAAGAGTTGTGGAGAACAGCATCTGTCCTATGATATTTTGCTCATTTTTGTTAGCTGCATAGACTACCTAGATGGAAAAATGGAAGAAATTGCGTAGAGCAGGGGTGTCAAACTGCCGGCTCGGAGGCCACACCCACCCCATTGCCGGCAATGGCAAAACCGGCCCGATACGTTGCATGACGTCACATGACGTCGCAAGTTTGACATGTCTGGCGTAGAGCATAACATGTGCACTTAGCATTAGCAAAAATAAAAAAACAAACGTGTTCATAGTATTTTCTGAATCCTATCCTCATCAGGCTATTTATAATGAAGCAACATTTAAGTTTCCTAGCTTGTTCCTCAGTCTATATTCCTTTTGAGTTGTGTCTACGCCATCTGCTTCTTTATGTGACTTTTAACAGGTAATGTGCCTGAAGCCCCATTCCTTTTTCACTCATAAACATTCCAGTCAACCAAGAGTGATTTTCTTTCCTCATTTCACCTATGTGTTTTGCTTCTTGCAGCTCAGGGCAAGCTCCAAAAGTTATTATAGTCTATGCTCTAATATGCTGAGATTTTTTTAAAAAAATATATAAAAGAAATGAAAACATTTTGTGCATCCATATGGCACAGGGAAGATGTCTTTCTCATTATCTACTACTTCTCAGTTGCTCAAGACTATAATTAGTTTACCAGCCTGTTGTGTCCAAGTAAAAGCTTGAATTGCTACCATAGTTCATCTAACATGCCTAATGAATCAGCTCAGTAAAAGAACAAAGAAAACAAGGAGGGTGGAGCAGGCAATGCAATAAAATGTCACAATCTAGAATACATCCATGTCTTGTAGGTTCAGGTAAAGGTATCCATTTGCTCAGTTCTAACTTAGTTTACCAAAATAAAATATTTTATTGGTAAAGAAAGAGATCATTTGATTAAACCATCTCTCCCATCTGGCGGTGCCAAGATTCTGCCTCTTACATTTACACGTCCAATGGTTGTGCAAAAAGAGACATACAGCGGATGCAAGTAAAGCCTCCCCCAAACCATGCAAAATCTAGTTGCTCCATGAGTTCATCTGCAGTCAGTTGCATGCAGGAGCTGTAAACATGGGGTCCTTTTCATATCAACTGGGAAGCCTTATATGTAATGGATCTATTGGAAACAGAGCTAAACAAACTAATGCAAATTTTCCATGATATAGTAAAGGTAAAGGAGTCCCTGCAGATTTTACTCCGCTTGTCGTGTCTGATTATAGGGAGTGGTACTCATCTCCGTTTCAAGACCATTGAGCCAACACAGTCCGAAGACATTTCTGCAGACATGTGACCACCATGACATCACGGAGTGCTGTTACCTTCCCACCAATGTACCTATTTATCTATTCGCATCTGCATGCTTTTGAACTGCTAGGTTAGCAGGAGCTGGGGCGAGGACGGGAGCTCATCCCATCATGTGGCGCTCAGGTCTTGAACCTGGGTTGACGCCTTTCCAGCCAACAAGCCCAGCAACTTAACTACTAAGCCACCATGTCCCCTATTATCATTTTTCCATGATGTGGTTGGTGAATACAAAGACATGCATTTCTTCACTAAGGATGAGGAAATGTATGATCATAAAGGGGGATGCATGCTTGTCTAATATTCTAATTTATATTCCTAAATTGACCTCTCTCTTATAATTGAGATTGCAATACTTTTAAAAAGGAATGCAAACACCATAGCATCATGTAGAAGATGGACTAATCTGATTTAGCTAGACAGGTTCCATGGCATAGCTGCTGCTTTCTGGAATATAATTGTGACAAATCTAAGCCTGTTGTGAAACAGTAAATATGCAGTGCCTCAGAAGTCTGCTTCTATTCCAGAAGGAAAAGTTTCCTATTTTATTTATTTTATTATTTATTTTATTATTTTATTTTATTATTTTATTTTATTTTATTTTATTTTATTTTATTATTTTATTTTATTTTATTTTATTTTATTTTATTTTATTTTATTATTTTATTTTATTTTATTATTTTATTTTATTTTATTTTATTTTAATTTTATTATTTTATTATTTTATTATTTTATTATTTTATTATTTTATTATTATTTTATTATTTTATTTTATTATTTTATTTTATTTTATTTATTTTATTTTATTTTATTTTATTATTTTATTTTATTTATTTTATTTTATTTTATTATTTTATTTTATTATTTTATTTTATTTTATTTTATTTTATTTTATTTTATTTTATTTTATTTTATTTTATTATTTTATTTTATT
>NW_015387117.1:380142-394304 GCF_001527695.2 Protobothrops mucrosquamatus
GGTGCCAAGATTCTGCCTCTTACATTTACACGTCCAATGGTTGTGCAAAAAGAGACATACAGCGGATGCAAGTAAAGCCTCCCCCAAACCATGCAAAATCTAGTTGCTCCATGAGTTCATCTGCAGTCAGTTGCATGCAGGAGCTGTAAACATGGGGTCCTTTTCATATCAACTGGGAAGCCTTATATGTAATGGATCTCTGTGCTACCATAAATGGGTCCCACTGGAAAGAGTTGGTGGGTTTAGCCAATCAGATACTCCTATTTTAGAAGACAAACAAGTAAGTTTGTTTCTTGCCATCCCTCTAGCTTTCACACACACCTGCACAAACACCACATACCTGAATACTTTCTGCCACCACTATCTAGCTTTATCTATTTATTTTTTTTCACAGCAAACAACACATTTCCAAACAACACACTGGGTTACAATCATGCACCATTTTAGTGCACCAATTTAATTTTCTTTGAATTCCTCTGCAGCCCAAATGGAGTCCAGAAATGGTTGCTGGAGTTGGGTATGTCTAGTTTAACAAAGAGAAGGACGAGGGGGGACATGATAGCAGTGTTCCAATATCTCAGGGGCTGCCACAAAGAAGAGGGAGCTATTCTCCAAGGCGCCTGAAGGCAGGACAAGGAGCAATGGGAGGAAGCTAACCAAAGAGAGAAGCAACCTAGAACTAAGGAGAAACTTCCTGACAGTTAGAACAATTAACCAGTGGAACAACCTGCCTCCAGAAACGGTGAATGCGCCAACACTGGAAGTTTTTAAGAAGAGACTGGACAGCCATTTGTCCAAAATGGTATAAGGTTTCCTGCCTGAGCAGGGGGTTGGACTAGATGACCTCCAAGGTCCCTTCCAACTTTATCATCATTATTATTATTACTTTGCTGGGAATCCTTTCTTTAATGATTCTATTCCACCATTTCTTTGATATTTGTGTACTCTTGTCCTGCAGTGAGTTGTCCTGCGGCAAGTTGGCCATGGTGAGTTGTCCCGTGGTGAGTTGGCTGCAGTGAATTGGCCACAGCAAGTTGGCCATGGTGAACTGGGCCATGGTGAGTTGGCCACGGTGAATTGTCATAGACTCCCAGTAGGATGCCTGATCAAGTTCACCACAGAAGGTGTCTGTAGGCACATTGCTCACCTGCTCCTGTGACCAGTATAGATGTAATAAAATCACAAGTGCAAAGCATTACATACTGGGATATATTGTCTAAAGATATTAGCTTGATGCAGCTCCTTCTCATTGCATGGACATGGTAGTTTTCCTGACCATAACATCAGTGGTGGAATTCAAATACCTGAACAACCGGTTCTCTTATTCAATGCAGGCCTGGGCCTCCGAGGCCTAGAACAGACTTCTGGAAGTGGCATCCATGCACTTCAGGCAGGCTGTTCTAGGCCTGGGAGGCCTCCTCCAGGCCTTTGAGATCTAGACTGGACTTCTGAAAGCCAGCTGGTTCTCTGAATGCAGCAAAATTTAGCTACTGGTTCTCCTGAACCGGTGCGAACTGGCTGAATTCCACCACTGAGTAACATGTAAGAGGTTTGCAATTCTTCTTGGATCCTCTTCTTTTTATTTTTTTTTACTTCCACATCTAATCTATATTACATGGATTCCCTAGCAGTCTTCCATCCAAGCTAACCATGATTGAGCTTTATTAGCTGGGGATGTGTGTCAAAGATAAGCCAATGTTGGCAGAGTTTTGTCATCTAAACATATTAATTACCTTTATTTTGAAGTATAATCTCCCAATTAAAGTACAAAGCTGAGATGTCCATATGCATCCTTATTGTCCAATAATATTTATAATTATGGATTTTAGGTATGTATATATGGCAATGAGATGCAATCATATTCACAATACAATCCTTACTCTAGAGTCAGTAGTAGGGAACTATAGCTCCTTTATGATTTGTGGACTTTGTGGCTGGCTCAGGAATTCTGGGAGCTGAAGTCCACAAGTCATAAAAGGGCCATAGTTTCCCACCCCTGGTTTAGATCATATCCCCAGATTCTCCCTCCTCCCAAAAACAGGCATGAAAAGCAATCATAGCCACCGTGATACATCAAAACAATCCATACTTGGATAATACAGCAATATCTTTTGGGGAACCAATCAAAATGGCAGTTTGCAAATTTGAGCATGTCTTTGTGCCTTGTGTGTATCTGTCCAATAGCGCTGAAGCAAAAATCAACAGTGTATGGAATAATGAGAGAGAAAATGCATATAAATGTTCCATCCAATATTATATTACAAATATTTCTGCGCTCTAACAAATATCCTGTGTGCAGAAAACACGCACTAACAAGATCTGTAGTTAAAGCCAAGCTCTGGTGCACTATGGAATATATGTGAAATCCAGTTTTCACATTTATGGATAATCTATCAGTAAATTTACAGGTAAACTCCATGCTGAGAAATAAATCCAACCAGAGGAATAGATAGTGGGCTAGTAGCAGATGGTGGATAAGGATCAGAGTTGTGAACCAAGAATTGCCCAGTGCAAATATTGCATTTGATATGAACTTACAGGATGACCTTAAGCAAGTCTCCAAGGACACTGTGTTCCAGGAAAAAGCTAGAACAGAAACATTGATATTTAAAGAAAGAATTCAGCCATCTCTGTTCTTTGGTGATGATAAGGATGATGTATCTTATGGGATTGCAAAATTACATTAATAATATCTATGAAGTCCTAAACTTTCTACAGTAAATCCCTATTTATATGCAAAACATCATTGTTTCTGAAATGTAGAAATGCCTATTGCACTCTTTTAATCAGTTACCTTTGGAAATAAGTAATAACTGTGTGATGTATTGCATAAAAGCAACACTCACTGCTTCATCTGGGCTTTGGCTCCTGCTACATCCCTGCTGACATTTTGATCAGTTTTCCAATCAGCAGCACCATTCTGCTGGTTTTGTTTTTTTGAAAAGGCGTCCTCTTTGGGATGTGCTTCTCCTATGAAATACTTCAGACCACTGGCAGTAAAAAGGCTGCTGTTGTCTCATAAAATATAGTAGAACTTAGGAATGGATGCTTTGTCCATTGCAATGTGGATTCCTCTTTCCTGTTGCTTGTTTGCAGCTTGCAACAAATGTTGGGATTAAGAAACACTTGCACAATTAACTTTTTTTTTTTTAAGAGAAACAAAATCATTAAAAAACAGTTCCATGCAATGATGGAAAGAAGTAAAACTAGATCCAGAATATTACAGGTTATTAATCTAAGAGGAATGGTATGAAGAGAGTATATTATGACTGAAGGCGAATATAGGTCAATCAGTCAACAGGAATGCTGATTTACCACCAGCCTATCAAGTACTTAGAAAGCAAGGGCTGGGCACCATAAGCAAACGACAGCCAACCACTTAATAGTCAGCCATCAACACACCCCAAACAACATCTAAAAAGCTACATACAACAGGCACCATATATAAATACCACACAGAGAACAGCACTCTGCTAGAGACAAGTTCCCTGGAGATGGGCTCCAGCATGAATCCGAAAGTTGGGAAGACAAAACCCCTGGTCCTGGAAACCGACCCAGATTGGATCCTGCAAGATTATATTATACACTGTCCAGAGCCACCTTCTGTTTAAGAAATACAAAATATAAATAATATAAACAAATAATAAAAATAAGATCTCTCTCTTTCTCTCTTTCTTTCTGCTTCATGTTACCTACTAAGTACCTAAATCCACAAATAAACAGGAGAAAAAGGAACCCAAGAGAGAATTCTTTGCTCCAGTGGAGTTAATGACAAAACTTCATCTGACCTAAGGGTGAGCAGTAGACCTCAGATCTAAAACAAAAACAAAAACAAACCTTTCCCTTCTTTTTATTTCCCTTCCCTCTTTTTATCCCTGAATTATGATTATTATAAACTAAGTAAGTATTAAGTAATCATCTTTATAATTTCCAGGTAGAACTTTATTATTTAAGCTTTATTCTTTAGCATAACCACTGCCTTTTATTACATTTTTAATTACCTAAATGTCTTAATATATTAGTATTTTAATATTCTACCATTATACTACAATATAGCTTTGTGTATTCTTAGCAGTCAAGTATTCCTCAGAATTTTCACTTCCTTGCATACTTTAAATATGGTCTGGTACTCCAGTTGTTACCTGCTGTTTTTATCTTTCCTCTCTGTTTTGGGTCTATTACTCAGCTTCTTGTCACACACTCTCCTTCATCTGTTTAATATTCTTACTGTATTTTACAACTGCATCTTATCATCAACCATAATAAATGGTTTATATCTGTTTTCAAAAATGGAAGGCTCCACCATCCAGAATCACCTCTATTTAATGGAATTTCTAAATCAGAGAGGGACAGGTTTTTTTCGTGCTACATTTTGAGAGCCGGTGGTAGGTGCATGAGAAATTTACCTATTCACAAAATGGCTGCCATGGTGGGGTCTCTTGGGTTATGAAACCCCATTTCTCAAAAGATGAACTAGCCCTGCCAGGATACTTTCCACCATCCTGGTGTGACTTTTGCTACAAATAAATACTGTGTAAGAAGTTCTAAGGTGTTTTGCTTTGTTTGCAAAATGCACACATTCTTCTCCTTTGCCTTTCCTCCTCCTCTTCTATCATCATCATCAGTGTCATCATCACCCTCTGTCAAAAGAGCTGCTGAGCCTGCATTCAGAGTGCTATTTTTGCATCATTTTTTTTTTAAAAAAGAGCTACTTCAGCTTGGTTTTATCGCCATTTTTGCCTTTCTGTGTTTAGAATGTGAGGCAATTTGCATGAACATTCGGTTGCTCCACTAGGCATCTTTACAGCTCGTTTGTATGAACCCTGACATCTTCAATCAGAAACAATGTCATAAACAACACCCTTAATGATTAATAAGCAGTGAGCAAGAAGAAAATGTGTAACAGATTTTTAAAAGGAGGAGGACAAGGAGGCAGCGGAATCAGCAGCAAGCAGCTCTTTTCACACAATCGCCTCCCATTTGCATTCAATGTGCTTAGTAAGGGCATGATATGCATACATATCTCTATGTATCTGTATGCATTAGGACACATCCAATATTGCAAACTTGATTTTCAGTATTAGCTTATTTTTTCTCCTTACACTCTTTTTCAGTGCTGCGTCGGGAAAACAAATACAAGATTCTTTTCACATAAGAAGTAAAATACTTCTTGCACTGTTGTTTTTCCCCTCCCCCCACTTCTTTAGTAAAACCTGCACAAGCTAACCTGCAATTCCCACTCTGTGCTTAGATAAAAACTCCATATTACATAATGAGTTCTCTTGGGATTCTGGAGGAGTCTTCCCCAATATGTTTCAGGTGTAATAAGACTACCCATCCCACAATGTCCAGCTAGCAAGCATGTCAGAGAATTCTGAGTGTTGGAATTCTAACTCACCAAGAAACCTCAGTTAGGAAAGGCTAGTGTGGGACTTTTCAGAAGCAGTCTGAGATCTTATAAACCAACAAACTGTGAGTTACAATATTTGATTGCTGTAAAAAAAAACCCGTCTGAAGTAATACATGGCATCATGCATATCATGCAAACGTTCTTTAGTTATTGATTCTTTCCCCCTCTCCATACTTTCTGTCTCTCACACTTTAAAAGGAGAAAGCCAAACGAACAAAAACATTTAAATGACAATTCAATGTATTGTGCAAATCCAAAATATGGATAAATAACCAAGTGAAGGATATTGTGCGATTCTTCCTTGGCGTCTAGTCATGCTGGCCTCATGACCATAAAAAGTGTCTTTGGATGACGCTGAAGGAACGGAGGTGAACAGCACCCCCTAATAATCCTATGACCGGACAGGGGAAACCTTTACCTTTAGTTTCACATCTGAGTGGGCCTTTGGGTTTCAATCAGCAGTACTATACTAAAATATGCCCATCCAGAACTAATTTTCTGCAAGAAAAATAGAACCTGTAACAAAAGCTTGAAGGGAAAGGAATTCCAGCGTGAAATATCCTTCTCTAAAATAATTTTGCAACTTCAAGCAATAGCTGACAATCGGAAGGACACCAGATCTGGGCTGCCAAAATCCAGAGAACCACTAGATGGCAGTCAAGAACATCCATTTTCATCCACCTGGTAGAGGTAGTCCTCAATTAACAACTGTAGTTGGGATCAGCAACTCTATCGCTAAGTGACGTACTCATAAAGCAATAAATAAATAAATAAATCAGATGATCACATCGGCTTACAATGGTAGTTCTGGCAGTCCTGGTTGCAGCTTCTCCATTAACTGTGCTTGTTGGAAATTGTCAGTGAAGGTTGCTTGTTTGTGTGGACCGGTTGCTGGTATGCTGTGGCTCGCTACCAGTCCATGGACCGGGGGTTGGAGACCCCTGCCTTAAAGGATGCAGACAGAAAGAGAGATGTATACGAAGACTAACACAGGTTTTGATAGTAAGATTTGACCTGTTGTATAACTCAGTGGTGCCTCTAGACCCATCCTTAGCTGAAGAGTCCCCAAACTGCATAGTTGATGACTATGTGTTAGAGGAAATAAAGTCACATTCATGGCCACTTGAAAATTGAACTGGGTTGGTTCTGGATGTTTTTAATAACATCCAGGACCCTTGGAAAAGATCATTCACTACAGAAGCTGTCCTGGGTAAGAATGGCAATGCCTCACTTTGAATATTTAAGAAACTTTTAAAAACATGATTCTTCCTATGTACATTGAAGGAGTAGAATATGAGATGGTCCTGAGTTTGGGCTTAACCTAGTTGATCTGAAGTTATAACACACCGTTTTTTATTACTATATTAAGATTTATATTGATTGTATTCATTATTTGATATAGTTAATCATTTTGATCTTTCGTTAATCATGGTAATGTTAGATATTGTAGGTTGTTGCTATATTCTATTTAGAATCAGATGACTAAAGTGGCATAAAAGCATTGCTAATAACTGTACATTTATAAAAAAAATGTCCAGTGACACTAGATCATTGTGTCTCTGCCCAGACCTGTCTATCCCTTCCTTTCTTCAAGGTGTCCAGGAGATGCCTAGCCTCCATTTTTCCCTAGGAACAAGTTATATATTGCCCTTATTCATTCACTAACATTCCCATGCTGGACTATATGATGGGTGGGATTCTGGATCCAATTCCACACCCTATTCTACACCATAGTCTGGATTCCAGTCTGGATCCCATCCTGGATTAGATTCTGGATCCCATTATCAATTCCATTCTAGGCTGGATTTTGGATCCCACTCCAGATTTCATTCTGGACCAGATTCCATTCAACTCTCTTTTCTGGATTCTATTCTGGTTAGAATCTGGATCCGATTCCAGATAACACCATGTGTTTGATTCTGGATCACATTCCGATCCATATCCCAGATCAGATTCTGGATCACATTCCATATGCTATTCTAGATTAGATTTTGAATCCTGTGTCAGGCTGTACTCTGGACTGGATTCTGGATTCCATTCTGGATTGGAAACCCAATTCCTTTTTCCAAATTATATCATGGGATAAATTCTGGATTGGATCTCAAATCCTATTTTGGGTTGGATTCTGGATCCCATTCTGTACACTATTCCAGATTAGGTTTTGGATCGTATGCTAGACTCTATTCTGGACTGGACTCTGGATCCATTTGGGATTGGAATCCGGATACCATTCCAGATCATTTTCTGGGGTTGATTCTGGATCTCATTCTGGATAATATTCCAGATCAGATTCTGGATTGCATCAGCTCTTCGGGATTAGGTTTTGGATCCTGTGCCAGACTGTACTCTGGACTGGACTATGGACTCCATTCTGGATTGGAATCTGGATTCTACCCCAGATCATATTATATATTTGATTCTGGATCCCATTCTGTGTTCTATTTCAGATTGGAATCCGGATAGCATTCCAGATCACGCTGTGGATTTGATTCTTGGATTCCATTCTTGATCTCATTCTGGATTAGATTCTGGATCCCATTCCATACTCTATTGTTAATCAAATTCTAGACCCTATTCTGGATTGTGTTCTGGATATCATTTCTGGACAACATGCCGTTTTAGATTAGTGATTCCATTCTGGATTAGATTTCGGATCCCACTCCACACGTGGTTCTGGATTCCATTTCTGGCCCATTTTTTCTGTTTGATTCTGGATCCCATTCTGGAACTTGCTCTGGATTAGATTCAGGGTTTCATTCTGGATTACATTCTGTATTCTATTCTAGATAATAATAATAATAATAATAATAATAATAATAATAATAATAATAATAATAATAATAATAATAATAATAATAATAATAATAATAATAATAATAATAATAATAATAATAATGTAATTTGTACCCCGCCCTTCTCCTCATAGGACTCAGGGCGGCTAACAGCCTCATAAAAACCACAATACAATAATACAATAATATCTATATTAAAAACCGAATTAAAAGGAAATATTTAAGAAGGCCAATCATTAAAATTATCCTTAAAATTACCCTTAAAAACCCCGCTAAAATTCCCTAGGCCAGACCCGCTTGTTGAAAAAGCCATGTCTTTAGGGCGCGGCGGAAGGAGGGGAGATCCGGGATCACCCGGATCCAATTCAAGACCCTATTCTAGATTATACTCTGGATTGCATTCTGGATCCCATCCTGGATCAGACTCTGGATCCCATGGTGGACTGGATTTTGGGTTCTATTCTGGATTGCAATGGAGAGACAACAAAACCCAACCAGGAACAGAAAAGCAACCTTGGCTTCTGTTTAAAGGCAAGTAAATTTCTCTCAAGATGGCAACCTGAAACTTTTCTCTCCTAACCATAAACCCAATATATTTTCCCGAAAATAAACCCGGTCTTATTTTTTTTTTTTGCCTCCAAAAGAGTCTTATTTTCGGGGGATGTCTTACCTTAGGACTGCCACAGTCTGGCCTCCCATACTGCAGCCACATGTGAGTGCATGCCACATGGCACATTGCGCTGCTACCATTGGTCGCAGCAAGGGGCAGCATGGCTTGTCACATCAATCATGCCAATTGTGCTGGTGCTGCTACTTGTGGCAGGGGTCACACAGTACATCATGTGGCCTCCTGCACAAACTGGGGCAGCGGGGCGATCAGCATGATCCACCCCGCGGCCCCTTGCTATGACTGGTGGCAGCAGCGCAATGTGCCACGTGGCGTGTGGCCACAGAAGAACTCTGGCAGCTGCGCAACAGGTTTTGGAGTGTGGGAGACCTGGTCCTAAGATAATTGGGTGCGGGGCTCCTGGGTCAGTTCCACCCCCCACCTCAGCGATTTTTATGTGTGTGCCTCACCCCAAAACTAGGGCTTATTGTTAGGTTAGGGCTTATATTGGGTGCACATGTAGAAGTCAAGCTAGCGCTTATTTTTGGGATAGGTCTTATTTTCAGGGAAACGTGGTAGCCCTCTTTTCACAGTTAGAATTGTTTCCCTCTTTCAGAGAAAGATGATAGTGAAGGGCTCAAAGATGCTTTTTCAAAAGGTATCTCGACTGTTTTTTCCCTTGAGGAAGAAGAATACATTTCGCTTCTCATCCAGGAAGCTTCATTGGTTCTGGCAGGATGGGGGAGTGATGGATGGATCATATAACATGATGTAATATCAGGAATAGTGGAAGTATGGTATTGGAAAATCAGTTCAGACCAGGGCTTTTTTTCAGCCGGAACGCGGCGGAACCGCGTTCCGGCACCTTTTTCCGGGCCGGCCGCACCGGAAATAGCCCCTCCCACACCGGAAATAGCCCCTCCCAAATTTTACTTGCATTCCTGTTCTCTAAAGGGGCGGTCCTAGGGTTTGATGAGGGCGTGGCCAGGTTTGAGTTCCGCCACCTTTTCTCCGAGAAAAAAAGCCCTGGTTCAGACCATGACCTTGTTCTCATGTGGGGATTTAATATCTCCTGCCAGCCACATCGCCAACACTATCTAAGACATTTACCCAAACTAGAAGGCAGCAAGGATAAAGTTTTCTTAAGTCTCTAGTTGAGAAGCAGTGTCTCTCTTCCACCTAACTGCTGTGCTGCATGATACAACCAGGCCTGTCACTTTGCAGTCGACCTTCTCTTTCAGGATGGACAGAGCATGAATGGAGCACATTGAAGACTTGTCCCAAAAGATCTGGAGGTACATAATTCTGCTCTGCTCAATGAAGAGAATCCATAGCTAGAATTGACTTGAAGCCTCAGATTAAAAAATTTCAGTAGAGTAGACAGCACATTCCCCCCCCCACCCATGTTACTGGTTTCATTGCTTAACTGCCAATGCCATAAAAACATTCCTTTTTATTTCAATTTTTATAGTTCACCCTTCATCAGCACGGCAACTCAAGAAAATCCAGCTAGGACTACTGCTGTTTCAAATTCAATCCTGCCTATATCCAGAACTAATTCTGACCCAAAGATCTGATGCTGCGCTGTGAAAAGGTGTTGGCATCATTTCTATTTTGCCCAGAAAAAAAATAAAAATCACCTTTACCAGATTCTAATTCTTTGGAAAAAGCAGACCATTTTTTTTCCTATTCACTTCAAAAGGAACATGTAACTTGTTAATGCTTATGTAGAACCACTTAAATCCCAATTATAACTTAAACCACCTTAAAGGGTGGAATAGGTGTATGCTTTCTGTGTGTAAATGAATATTACGGAGGGCTAATCTGCTTTTAGGAGATGTTCAGTGTTTTGTAAGATCAACTTTCAAAAGATTCTTGCTAATCTCCCCTCCTACGGGAGTGAAGTACATTCAAGCAACCTTGCCTTTCTATGCAAAATGGCTGGCTTTCTGATTTGTAATTAATGCTTCCTGCGCTCGCTTCAGAGGGAAAGGAATTATAGAGGGTAATGTCATTAAAGTAACTGAGGCAGTCCCAAAATGACAGATAGGGTGCTGCCCCCTTTTGGTTATATGCAGTAGACAAAAAGAAACTCATCACAATATAGTATTGCTGGCTTGTGCCGGGTTTTCAGAAAAAGAGAGAAACTGTTATTTCATTAAATAGTTCTGGACAATTCCCATTTATTTCTTTATAGAGGAAATTACGGGATTTGAGATATTATAATCTGTCAAAGTTCTAAAATGAATTAATCAAGCCTGCCACTTTTCCCCCCAGAAATTCAAGCTAATTTAATTTGAATAGAGGGGTTTTTTTTTGCCAGGACCTTTGCTCTTTGTAGGAACCATTATGTAAATCAGTTTCAAATAAAGAGCTGCTGCCTCTTCTCTCCAGCACAAATAGAAGACTGCCCCCTCCCCAATATTTTTCTGTTTACACCCACATTGCTGCTGTGGAATTGCTTTACAGGTTTGTTAGATGAAATTGCTCGATGCAGAAAATCAAGTCCATTTATGTCAAATGGTTCAGCGCTGCCATTAAATTATATGTTGCATATTTCTCAATAGTATACTATTTGTTCCTTCCAGCTGAGAACTGGATACTAACAATAAGACAAAATAAAATAGGTGAATATGTTGAAGATGAATACCCTAAGAGGGAATCAACAGAACTCAGACTGCTGGTGAACCATGAGAGTCCACTCTGTCAAAGTGTTTGGTTCGTGTGTTTTTTTTCCCTCCAAGGGAGCAGGAGGAATTACTGAGGGGGGGGAAGGGTTGTGGCACACAGAAATAATACAAGAGGGAATTAATGCTCCAACTGGCATTGCATTATGCTCTCAATGACATTCATTGTGCAGATTAAGCAATTGAACTGCTCACAGTGAACAAAATGTGGTTGACTTTCAGCAGAAAGGAAGCAGTGTGACAATCTCCCCCCTCCCTTCAGTCTTTAAAAGAGCATGCTGCACAGTTTAAATATTTACTCTTTATTTTAATTTTAAAAAGGCTACAAACGTGGGCTACAGATGGAACACTTCGAATAAACCATTCATTTGTTAAATAACATTCTCTTCCTCATCAACCAGTGTCCAATGATCTTCTCAAGTTAATGGGGAATGATTATTGAAAAATGGAAAGGCCTAGGTTTTACGGGAGATGTAGGGTTTACAAATACAGTTCAAGATTTGAAGTGTTTGTAACAGAATTAAGAAGCAACTCTGTTCAGGTTTTGTAAATAATAGTGTTGCAGATACGAAAGGAGGAAGAGCAAGATTCACAAATTATGGCCACAAATTTTTCATGAAACAATATTTTACTGGACTAATATCAACAACAATTCTCACATTGAAAGGCATTCACATTCCCCACAAAGAGCAGTTTCTTCGGCTTGACTGTGAAGTTGCTTCTACAGGTCTACTATAAAGAAAAGACTTCAAAGGAAACTGAGGCCTTACATGGTTAAGACCAGAGCACAGGGGTACGTTTAGTTGGAGACAATATAAAATCATGTTTTATCCTTTCTCTTCACTCCACCATATGAATCAGTAGCTCTGGATTCAAGCAGGAGGGTAGAGAGTAACTCATGGGGCCTGTTTTATTTTTTTCATTCTCTACTTGAAACCGTTAGAAGTGGCAAGTGTGATCAACTAAGCACAAACATTGTCAAATGTATCAGATCAATCAATGGAATCCAAACAGTCTTTTCCATGACATGCAAACTAATTGGTGCCACCTTTGGCTCATTACCTGGGAGGAGGAGGAGGAGGAGGAGGAGGAGGAGGAGGAGGATTGCATTCCAATGTTCTGTTTAGCACCAAATGTGATTGTTTTTTCAAACTTTCCCTCATATTACAATTTTGCCCTGCTTATATGAGAAAATAAAAGGGCACTATTTGTGTATATAGATCTACCCAATGTTTTCAGGAAAGTCTCTTAAAATTCATTTGCAGAAAAAAAGACTTTTGAAAATCAATTTATCCACAAGACATTCATATCTAAAACTGATCATGGTCAAAGTCCTGGTCAGTCAATACTTTCCCTGTTTCATTCCATTATGCATTTATTTTATGTCAGTTATAAAAGGGCATCAGATATAGAGAGGCCCAAAATAAAGATTGAACTATATAGTGTTTTATTATCAGCGATTGATGTTATCTGCCAGAAGGACTACATGAGCCAGTTTTTTTTTATTAAATCCACAAAAGATCTGTGATAAAGAACAGTGCACACACAAAAAAAGAAATTGGAGATCCCATTGTTTAGAAGGCTGTGAGCTATAGTGTGTGTCAAGGGCAATCCCACTCTGGGAAGTGAGAATAATCATCTCCTGTCATCATATTCCTGCCTTTAAATCACGTGAGAGGAAGCCAAATGGGTTGCTAAAAGCCCAAACATAGGAAGGCATATAAATGATCCCACAAAAAGAGGTGCCAGGCTTTGAACTATCAGGTCAGGATTCACACCTCATATGTCATCTGCTGGGACTGTCTGTATAAATGGGGCATCGGATCCTCCCCTCAGTCAAACTGTAGATCACATTATGACCAGCTGTAACTGAGGGCATATACCAGTTCATTATTATTTTTTAATATAAACAATGCTGAGCTTCAGTGGTTAGATGACCTAGCCATTGATATTTGAATATAGTTCTTGTTGACATTTATATTTTACTAAGTTCTACTAATGTAGTTGAAATGTTAATTTATATTGCTAGTCCACATATAATATGCCATACACTAAATAAATAAATCATTAGAGAAATTCCAGCTTACACTAACCCAACCCCTGTTAGCCTTTACTGGACAGAAAGGGAATCCAAGGCTGTTCTCTGCCCCATCTCTCAAGCCAACCAGAATGAAATGCACAAAGGCACACATACAATTCTCCCTTTGGTGCCTTAGCACGCTTCCCAAATTAGCCACATTTGGCTACTGTAACCCCAAGTTAAATGGGATCAAAAGTTATCTGTCCATAATAAAAAGTTAGTGGGGAAACGATGCCACCAAAGTCAATCAGGAAACACAATAATTACTACTCAGTTATAATCATGGACATGTGGTTAATCACTTATGACCACAAATAGCACTTGTCCCATAGAGGGAGGAATAGTCTGACTCAACTATTCCTGACTCACTATTGGATATGTACACCCATATATACAGGGCTTTTTTTCTCAGAGAAAAGGTGGCGGAACTCAAACCTGGCCACGCCCTCATCAAACCCTAGGACCGCCCCTTTAGAGAACAGGAATGCAAGTAAAATTTGGGAGGGGCTATTTCCGGTGCGGGAGGGGCTATTTCCGGTGCGGCCGGCCCGGAAAAAGGTGCCGGAACGCGGTTCCGCCGCGTTCC